>NC_045963.1:58191094-58359230 GCF_010909765.2 Amblyraja radiata | reverse complement strand
AGAGAGAGAGAGGGAGAGAGAGATTTGTCCACCCAGTCAGTGTCCATTTGAAATTGCACCTTTGACCAGACGGTAAAGGTGCATCATCGGTTGCCATTGTTACAATTATTGTGCTGTATTTTATTTGCAGCCAACGGGGACGTTTAAAAGAATGATTTCGGAAGGAACAATATGAGAAAGGACATATCCCGGTAGAAGTCCATTTCAGTCATTAAGCTGTGATTTCTAATTCATTGATCTAACTATTGCTGGCTGAGGTTCATTGGGGAAAAAACGGGAACTGTAGTTCGGTCGCTCTGTCCGAGACTCTGCAGAATGAAGACATCAATATCGCGTGGAATACAGCTTTCCAATGCAGTCTTTTCCGTGTGTTCGCATTTTCTGAACCTCGTCCCAAACACCGCTCACTAACAAATGGGGCCCCGACCCCAGTAAATGAAAGGCGTTTGCAGGCAATATTAAACCGTCCTTGCCGTTCTCAATACGACTCTTTATACATTTCCCGTTTGAAATTGTGAATGCATCTCCTCGAAATTTGTATGGGTTTCAAGTCGCAACTTAAACTCTAGTCGACGAATGTTAAAATTAACCCGGCACGTGGATGAAACTTTGGAGCGTGTCTTTACGGTCTCTGGAGCAGCGAGAATAGCGTAGCTTGCTTTAAAGGGCCGCTCTCATTCTACCAGGGAGCCGGCGGCGAGCGTGGACCACGATCTCTAACGGCAACAGCATTGTTATTCCGGGTATGGCCGGTGAACAAGATTGGGCACTCGGTCTCTGGAAACTCCAGCACGCTACCTAAAACAGGGAATGGGTGAGTGGAGGCTTTGACGAGATAAAGCGCCTTCGGAAATAAATATATAGCATTCAAGATTCAGATGGACATATTGCTGGCTATAAAACTACATAAAGCAAACTATATCGACATGATATAGACGTGTCTGAAGCCCCGCAAGGCGAAATGATACTTGTATCCGTAATAATCCTGTCACAGAATGCTCCGGTATTGAGGATTTTTATGAGATGCCTTTCTGAAAATCGCATGGGACGCAGTTTACATTATCATTGAACAAAGTATCTGCAACTTTCAGATTTCTGGCGAGTGATTGGAGTTTTGCTCTAACACAGTCTTTCTCTAGAGGTGGAGGCGTTCCCGCGGGCTTATTCTAATTGGATTCAGCAAGAACCTCCGTCATACTTCGCAAGAGGTCTGTGGCATGTCTTTAAATAAAGTCGACCCTTGAGAAAACGAGCACTCTGTTATGCCAGAAGCGGGCAAACCCTGTGCCTTTATCGAATTGATTGATATAAATTGTCTAGAGAGAGAGAGAGAGAGAAAGGGGGAGAGAGAGCAAAATAAGAGAGAGGGAAGTTGCAGATAGACACTGTGCAAGATCAAGAACATTAAAGGCAGGAGACGTGTACTGTGGAGGAAAGAGCCTGAGTGTGAAAGTGAGAAAGTCGAGCGATGGCGAACCCGTAAGAGAGACGGAGAAAGAGAGTGAAAAGAGGGAGAGAGAGAGAGAGAGGGCAAGAAAGAAAGAAAGAGTGAAACAGAAGGGACCGGAGAGAAATATTAAATATCGGAAAACTGAAAAATACTTTCTTGCTGATCTTCGCGACTTCAGCACCGCGAGTCAAGGACAGCTCCCTTCCCTTTGACTGAAACCCACCCAATGTCGAAAATGTGACAACGGACAATTGCAGCACCACAAGTACAGGACAGCTTCCCGACCTGAGAACAGCGTGTGCAAGATCCAGCACCACAAGTACAGGACAGCTTCCCGACCTGAGAACAGCGTGAGCAAGATCTTCCATTTATTGCAGATCTTCCATTCATTTCTCCTAAGTACCCTCTATATCTCTCGTCCCCCTTTCCCTTGACTCTCAGTCCGAAGAAGGGTCTCGACCCGAAACATCAGCTATTCATTTTCTCCAGAGATGCTGCCTGACCCGATGAGTTACTCTAGCCTTCTGTGTCTGTCTTCGGTTTAAACATCTGCGGTTCAACCCTAAACAGATGTGGAAACTGCTGCATCTGATGAGGCGTTATTAACGTGTCACTGTACACCCATTATAAATAATATTTCAAAATGTTATAATTTTATTACATTGAAAATATTCGAACTACCCACCAATTTGTGCGTTAAACTCCGCTCCTCTTGCATTTCTTTCTCTACCGGCAGGTTGCAGTGCTCAGAGTGGGAGATCTAGACCAAGTGTGCGGATATCACGAATCTCCACCACACTGACCGAGTACGGAGCGAGTTAGCTAGGTATTTCAAGACATTGTGGAGAGAACTAATTTTATTTCCCTCGGAAGGTTGAGGAGACCTTCTTACCATGGCGAGCGTACTAGACTCCAACAACAGTCTCCTCACCCCGGACAAGTCCATTCAGAACAACTTTACCGAGGAGACTGTCTATCTTGACGCTGTATTTCTCGCGATTAGGTGCTTCGTCGCACCCATTTACCTGTTGATCATCACCGTGGGCTTGCTGGGGAACATCGCTTTGGTTAAGGTATTTGTGTCCAACAGCGCCATGCGAAGTGTACCCAACATTTTCATTTCCAGCTTGGCGGCCGGCGACCTGCTTCTCTTGGTGACCTGCGTTCCAGTGGACGCTGCGAGGTACTTTTTCGAGGAATGGGTCTTCGGCACAGTCGCTTGTAAACTCATCCCCCTTATCCAGCTCACATCGGTGGGAGTGTCCGTGTTCACACTAACCGCCCTCAGCGCCGACAGGTAGGTGGAAAGTTGTAAGTGCGGGGCAGCTGTGTTGTGATTTATATAAATGACAGTCTGTCCGTCCGTCTATCATGATGCAGCTCTAAGGGATTTTTACTGATGATATATATATATATATATATGGAGTACTGAGTGCCGTTCTGCGCGACCATTACAGAAACGTTGTGTGGGGGCTTTTCAGAGGATACAGTGGGGCTTTACCAAAATGCTGCCTGGATTAGAGGGTTTCAACTACAGGCAAATGTTAGATGGATTGTTTTCACTGGGAAGTCGGAGGCTGAGGGCAGACATTATAAAAAAAAATCAATAGAATCACGAGAGACATAGATAGGGTAATAATAATAATAATAAATTTTATTTAATGGGCGCCTTTCAGACATCTCAAGGACAGTCAGAACCCTTTTCATCGAAGTGGAAATGTCCAAAATTAAAGGGCGAGGGCTATAATGTGCGAGAGGCATGCGCAATGGAGATGAGCGGGGCAAGTATTTTTACACAGAGCAGTCAGGGCCTAGAAAGCATTGCCAAGGGTGGTGGTGGTGGAGGCAGATACAATAGTGGTGTTCAAGAGGCTATTAGTTTAGCACGTGGTCGTGCAGGGAATAAAGGGATATGGATCATTTAGAGAGATTATTCATGTTCTGACCTACCTACCTACCTACCTACCTACCTACCTACCTACCTATCTACCTACCTATCTACCTACCTACCTACCTACCTGCCTGCCTGCCTGACTGACTGCCTACCTACCTACCTACTTCAGCCCGTGCTTCTCCTCTCTCTCCATCCCTTCCCCTTCCCAGTTCTCCCACCAGTCTTCGACAAAATAATAGACAATAGACAATAGACAATAGGTGCAGGAGTAGGCCATTCGGCCCTTCGAGCCAGCACCGCTAGTCAATGTGATCATGGCTGATCATCCCCAATCAGTATCTCGTTCCTGCCTTCTCCCCATATCCCCTGACTCTGCTATCTTTAAGAGCCCTATCCAGCTCTCTCTTGAAAGTATCCAGAGAACCGGCCTCCACCGCCCTCTGAGGCAGAGAATTCCACAGACTCACAACTCTCTGTGTGAAAAAGTGTTTCCTCATCTCTGTTCTAAATGACTTACCCCTTATTCTTAAACTGTGGCCCCTGGTTCTGGACTCCTCCAACATTGGGAACATGTTTCCTGCCTCTAGCGTGTCCAATCCCTTAATAATCTTATATGTTTCAATAAGATCCCCTCTCATCCTTCTAAACTTCAGAGTATACAAGCCCAGCCACTTCATTCTTTCAGCATATGACAGTCCCGCCAACCCGGGAATTAACCTTGTAATCCTACGTTGCACTACCTTAATATCAAGAATATCCTTCCTCAAATTAGGGGACCAAAAGCTGCACACAATACTCCAGGTGTGGTCTCACTAGGGCCATATACAACTGTAGAAGGACCTATTTGCTCCTATACTCAACTCCTCTTGTTATAAAGGCCAACATGCCATTCGCTTTCTTCGCTGTCTGCTGTACCTGCATGCTTACTTTCATTGACTGATGAACAAGGACCCCCAGATCCCGTTGTACTTCCCCTTTTCCCAACTTGACACAATTTAGATAGTAACCTGCCTTCCTGCTTTTGCTACCAAAGTGGATAACCTCACATTTATCCACATTAAACTGCATCTACCATGCATCTTCCCTCTCACCCAACCTGTCCAAGTCACCTTGCATTCTCATAGCATCCTCCTCACAGTTCACACTGCCATCCAGCTTTGAGTATCTGCAAATTTGCTGTCTTACAGTCTCCGACTACATTCTATCTCTGTCCCGCCCACTCCCCTGACATCAGTCTGAAGAAAGGTCTCGACCCGAAACGTCACCCATTCCTTGTCTCCAGAGATGCTGCCTGTCCCGCTGAGTAACGCCAGCATTTTGTGTCTACCTTCGATTTAGAACCAGCATCTGCAGTAATTACCTATCTGCCTACCTACCAACTACCTACCTACATACTCCCCCCCTTCACTCTCTCTCTATCTAACCTGACCCCTCATTTATTTACCAGTGTAATCTCTGGGAATCTATCAATTATCCATCTACTGAACTAGGCAACGCTATCTTTATCTACTCATCCATCTGTATGTCCGTCCGCTCCATTTATCAATCAACGTCTTCCCGTCTGGCCCATTCACCCGTCTAGACATTCAAATAAAAGTTATAATTTGTTCAGGATTATGAGAATAAAACTGCATGTATTAAAAAATCAGAAAATTGTTACACCCGCGGGCTCATAATTAAAATTAAAGGAAAGGATATAAGCAAGAGATTGTCAGACAGATACCGTCCTTTTGAAGGATGAAGCAATGTCAACATTTTTGCTGGAGTGCAAGGAGTGCATTTAGAGCGATGGTCTCACTATTACAGCAAGAACCTCGTAGATGACAGAGAGGGGTTCTGAAGTTTCCCGCTGTGATGTGGTCCCTTGGGAGAGAAGGCTCTCAAACAATTTGTATGATATGATTAGTGCAACACTGGCAAACATGAAAGGGCAGTACTTCAACATTTCGCATTACAGTAATTGGTAGTATTTAACCTTTTCCATTACACGTGTCTGTCATAGCGATAACGAGTCAGGACTCTCTGATGATGAACATCTGTGGTCAAAATTAAAGCAGATAATCATTGATGTGGAATAATCAACTGGTTTGATTTTTATCCTTTGGAAATGACATTTTCATAATGTAATCACTCCAAGCTGGTGAACAAAGTGGCATTTGGAAATATAGATTCATGATTGATTGTAATAAGCGAGCAGACCTCACGCATTACATTGTTGAAGGTAAATTGCTGAAACATGAAGACAATGCGCCACGGGATACCTGATCCCTTATGCAATCAACCTTGAAGATCGTCATTGTTGCTTAAACACAATCATTTGAATCATGTACAAAAAATGAAAGAAAAAGCGGGAATCGACAATCAGATTATGATCGAAAGATAATCTTAAACATACCATATTTAAATACTAAATTAGTCTACATTAGTTTAAAAAATGAGAGGCTGGCTGGCATTTACCACGCGTTCAGATGACGATAGTGATAAAGAAACTCTTAATTTATTTTATACGGTACTGCAGATGCTGGAATTGTGAGCAAAACAGAAAGTGCTGGGAGAACTCAGCGGGCCACGCAGTATCTGTGGAAGGAATAGACATGTCCTTCTTCGGATGTCCATTCCCTCCTCGGATGTTGCCTGACCCGCTGAGTTCGTCCAGCAATTTGTGTTTTATCGCCAATGTTCCTGCTGCGTTCGCTTTGTGGCGGTGCTGTCACTATGGAAACTTTGCACTGGCCAAAGGAGTCTGAAGAGAGGGCCTGAGTGAAATGTTTTTTGCACTGCTTACTGTGTCGACGGAAACCTGGTATTTTGTGTTTTAATGTGCATCGATGCTTAGCTAAATTTGGTTTCATGCTTATAAATAAACAATGATAGATACAAAAAGCTGGAGTAACTCAGCGGGACAGTCAACATCTCTGGAGAGATGGAATGGGTGACGTTTCGGGTCGAAGATGGGACTCGACCAGAGATGCTGCCCTGTCCCACTTAGGAAACCTGAATTGAAACCTCTGGAGACTTTGCGCACCCTCCCAAGGTTTCCGTGCGGTTCCCGGAGGTTGTAGGTGGTTGCCTGAGGTTGCAGGTAGTGGAAGTAGGTAGGGAGACTGACAAAAATCTCCGGGAACCGCACGGAAACCTTGGGTGGGGCGCAAAGTCTCCAGAGGTTTCCATTCAGGTTTCCTAAGTGGGACAGGGGTTACTCCAGCTTATCGCGTCTATCTTCGGTTTAAACCAGCATCTTCAGTTCCTTCTAACACATTTTAAATAAACAATGATGGCTGTCGTTAGTTTCATTTGAAATCATGACTCATTAGAAACAGAGTCAATACAACGGAGTCCCATGTGAGTGTCGCGGGTCCATCACAGATGAAGAATAATGTACCTGAGTATATGTGTGCATGGGGAATTGTTGCAGCATGCAGAGACGTTTGGGGAGGTGAGTGCGATAGATACAGGGCATCGAGGATAGAAAGACTCTGAGGAAAAGTGGGGAAGAGGCATAATCTCTAACCAGAGACATACAGGTCAGTGGTCACAGAGACAGATGCTGGAATCGTGAACAAATTACAAAGTGCCGGATGAGCTCAGCAGTCCAGGCGGCATCTGTGGCGGGAAATGGACAGGCGACGTTTTTGGTCGGCATTCTCCTTCCGAAGCCAGTCTGTTGCCGATACGAAATGCCGCCTGTCCATTCCTTCCACGGGTGTTGCTTGACCCGCCAAATGTTTCCAATATATATTCCCGAACCAGGCGCTCCAGCCTTCTGCCCTCATAACCTACAAGATGGGTTAGTCAACCTGCATGAAGTTCTCTCTTGCATGAAGTGCCAGTGTGCCTCTCCTCAGCCAACTGCTAGTTTACGTAATAGGCAGCCGATCATTTAGTTGTGAATTTCAAACAACTATCTGATAGCATGTCCTGACGATGGCGCAAGAAGGCAGAGATCCTTTCCTTGCTCTGGGCTATCAGCATTGCTCAAAAATAAGATTATTTCACGTGTTCATTAGTTCTACAGAACAGGCGCGATTCTGCTACACAGGAACGCAAGAAGGTCTCCGGGCACTAAGCCCGTGTTAGATTCCCAGAGCTGTGGGGCTATAGGGTGATTTCACGAAAGGTCACTGGATCATAGATCCTCACCCACGTGACCGCAAAATTTAACTGGGGTACAAACGTCACTTCCAGTACGTTATTGATGCTAGAAACGCGTACTTTCAAACCTGTTAAAAACCGCGAAAACGGTTAGTTTTTGAGCTGTAAATAACTGTGCCAGTCGGGGTGACCGTGAGGCACAGCTATCTTACTTTAGAGTCCAGAAGATAAAGAAAAACGAAGGTAAAGACAAGAGAGCGCTGAAGGGGCAATAACAGCAGAAGTTGTTGGCCGTGCAGATATAAAGATCGAAAATATCGGGAATTATCGCGTTTGCTCGCTGCGTTGGCCTATATCGCTTTAAACATTATCTCTCCATGAACACGTCCAGAAGTATTTTAAACATTGTAATTGTACCCGTCTTAACAGCTTGCCCCATAAGGCCACCACACTCTGGGTGAAAAACATGCCCCTCTGGTCCCATTTAAAACTTTCCTCTCCCACTTTATACATATATTTAATACATACAGTAAAAAGAGGGGGATTGTTACTTTCATCAACATCATTTCTCTAGCATGTTTTTGGCTGCATTTCCACTCTGGGAGAAAGGTTCTGACTGTCTACACTATCTATGCTTCTCATAATTTATATACTATATTCTATCAGAGCAGCCCTCAACCTTCGATGCTTCAGAGATGAAACAATTCAGGTTTGTCCAACCTCTCGTTCTAACTCATGCCCTCCATGAGGAATCACATCGCAGCTGGGGTCAACTCAAATGCAATCTTCTACACAGAGATGCTGCCTGTCCCGCTGAGTTACTCCAGCATTTTGTGTCTATCAAATGCAACCATGTGCTTGTACCCTTAGGGGGTCAATGGTCAGCTTCACGTGATAGGAAATTATTACTGGTTTCCCTCCCACCTGTTTTCCCTCCCAATTGAGTTTCATTTCAATTCTCTTCATTCGAGAGGAAATCCACATAAGGTCGAAAATGACTCCTCACTCTCCTCAACTGTGAATGTGAACATTGACACTAGCAAGGACGTCTTCTAGCAATAGCAAACAGTCAACATGGCTAAGCTGAATCAAGCTGTCATGAACCCAGTTCCAGTAATCAAATCAGTTTTACACACACACACTGGAATATGGTTGCTATTGGGAACACCGCTGCTTAATGCTCAGTGTAGGTTGCTGTGAGCCACAGCAGTCTCCCTAGAACATCTAACACTGTTTGGATGTAAATGGTTGATATAATGGAGAAGCTCAGTTAATTTTATTGACCAGATAGGTCTCTTTTAGATTAGTTTAGAGATTCAGCGCAGAAACAGACTCTTTGGCCTACCGGTTCCATGCCCAGATCTCCGTGCCATAACACTATCCTACACATACAAGGGACTATTTACAATTTTACCAAGCCAATTAGCCTACCAGCCTGTACATCTTTGGAATGTGGGAGGAAACCAGAGCACCCGGAGAAAACCCACGCAGGTCACAGGGAGAACATACAAACTCCGTACAGACAGCACCAGTAGTCAGGATACCCGTAAGGTAGCAACTCTACTGCTGTGCCACCATACCACCCACCATCCCCTCTTTTGGCCTGATGAACTGTAACCTTAATCTGATTGCAGGTTGGGCAATATATTTCCTGTGATCAATGTAAAAAAGTGTAAAAAAACCCTCAACATTTTCATGTGGTGTTTTTTTTGCTTCATTTGTGCGGAAGGTAGACATCGCACGAGGAATAAATGGTGAAAGGAAGGGAGAGGCTTGGCCTGAGTGAAGTCTAAAGCAGCATGGACATGATGGACCTGCCTTAGTACTGTAACTTGTATGTTATCTTAATGCAGCCGTTGGCTTCTTGTACAGAGGGCAGAACATCAAGCTGGCAAATGAGAGGTTTCACTTGTATTCCCAATGATTTCTTAATCAGTTCATGCAGTGGTGTGTGAATGGATCTCTGGCAGATACAATCACTAATCTATCTGTACTTTTATTGTGCTGTTTTTGGTTTACTTATACCAGCATTGGTTAGGGCATGTTTGCGTTGTAGCTGCAGTGTGTGCCTGCCTTTCTCTGTTGATTTGCTAATCCCTTCCCTACGGATATCCACCTTCAGTGTCCACGATCAATGAAACTCACACATTCTTCTGAAGAAGGGTTTCGGCCCGAAACGTCACCTATTTCCTTCGCTCCATAGATGCTGCTGCACCCGCTGAGTTTCTCCAGCATTTTTGTGTACCTTCCATTCTTTCTTCAACTGGGTTTAGGTGGTTGATGAGTTGCTGGGTTCTGCTGTGACTGTGATTAGAATAATAGTCAGAGAGTCATGGTCCAAGAGAAGGTAGTTGAGGCTGGGACTATCCCATCGTTTGAGAAACAGTTAGACATGTACATGCATAGGAGAGGTTTGGAGGGATATGGACCAAGCTCAGACAAGTGGGAATAGTGTTGCTCGGACATTGTTGGTCGGTGTGGGAAAGTTGGGCCGAGGGGCCTGTTTCCACACGGTATCACTCAATGATACAGGCGTAACACAAAACACACACAACACTTATCCGAGAGTAGTTCTCACACGCACACAGCCAATTCCATATCACAACACCTGTCGACTCACTCTCTCTCCATCCCTACCTTTCCTCCACCCCCTCTTCCATCCTCCCGACCACCCGGAGGGAAAGCGCCCCCCCCCCCCCCCCCCCCCCCCCCCCTCTTGGGCATGTATGAAACTGAAGCGGGCTGAGAGCGGCTTCAGCGAGGCGGTGCTTGAGCGGTTTCCTTGGGAGCCCAGCAGCGGGCGGGCTGGAGAAATGCGAAGCATCAGCGGGGCGGGTGAAGAATTCCTCTCCGGCCACAGTGTTGAACTTTACTTGTAGTTTGTCGTGGGGGTAATTGTCTTTTTGTTACATTTTTGTTGCTATTTTAAAAAAAAACTATCATTAGTTGGAAATATTGGGAGTTAAGATCGGATATCTCCATGCGGATGCGAGGACAACGCACCTTGGTGCAATGGGCACTCAAGGTTCAGTTGGGACATGGGGGATCTCAGGTCCGGGGACTCAGGTTTGAAAGATGGTTAAGTGATATGTGTCCCACTTGTTTGTTGTGTGTATACGTGTGTATGTATCTTTTTTATTTTTTTTTATTTTATCAATCCTCCCCCCCCCCCCACATCCCCACTCTCGGCAGCTGGTTTCGATGCGCTCTTCCGTTTCGACTTGCAGTACTACAACGCTCTGCCCACTCGCTTGGATATAGCTAAGTATGGCCAACACAAACGACACTCTTAGATTTGTCTCGTGGAACGTGAGGGGGGTGGGAAGTCCTACCAAGACTGACAGGATCTTGGCCCACTTGCAACAGCTCAAAGGCGATATATTTTTTATTCAAGAGACCCACCTTCATAACAGAGAGGTAACACGGCTTAAGAGAGGCTGGATTAGCCACTTATTTCACTCGAAATTTAATGATAGGGCTAGGGGTACCGCTATCCTGATTCGTAAGAACGTTATGTTCGAACCACAGAAAACTGTGGAGGATCCTGCTGGCCGCTTTGTCATGGTGTCTGGCAAACTGCAAGACACACCTGTCATATTGGCCAGCATTTACGGTCCCAACTGGGATGACAGCTCATTTGTAACCAAATTTTTTACATCTCTCCCAAATATTGAAAATCACCACGTCATTGTGGGTGGAGATTTTAATCTGGTCCAAGACCCTATACTGGACAGATCTTCGAACAAAGCCTCTACTTTAACTGAATCAGGTAAGACTCTGCATGCTTTCGCCAAATAACTTGGGCTCACAGACCCATGGAGATTTACATTCCCCACGACTAAATTATTTTCATTTTTTTTCCACGTGCACCATACCTATACCCGTATAGACTTCTTTCCCTTAGATAACAGACTGCTCTCCAAAATCAAATCCAGCGAGTATCATAGCATCGTAATATCAGATCACGCTGCAACCTCCCTCGATCTCCACTTTCGTAAACGAACTAACCCCTTTAAACAGTGGAGGTTCAATTCCTCATTATTAGCAGAGGCTCACTACATGCTATTCTTGCACTCCCAAATCACCTTATATTTTGAGCTGAATGACTCGCCGGACATAGAAAGAGGTATACTCTGGGAAGCTTCAAAAGCCTATATTAGGGGCCAACTTATCTCTTTTGTCTCCAACCTGAAAAGAACCGAGACGTCCCAAACGGCAGACCTGTTACAAAAAATAAAGGACATTGATGACAAATATGCATCTGACCCAGACCCTAACCTTTATAGAGAACGCCTTAGGTTACAAACAGACTTTGACCTCACGTCTACTAATAAAGCTAAGCTACGACTGCTTAAATCTAGGCAACACTTTTTTTGAATCTGGGGATAAAGCTGGGAAGCTTTTGGCCCATCAGGCCAGAACCGAGGCGACTTCACGGCTAATTCCAGCCATTAGATCCAGCTTAGGGGAGATTCATACTGATCCTCTTAGAATTAATGAAGCATTTGTTAAATTCTACGCTGAACTATACGCTTCCGATTGTCCTCCCACTGCAGGTGACATGCTCAGTAGTATGACGTTTTCCCGAATTGATGATGAAGCCACGAGAGACTTGGGTGGTCCCATAACTGTCACTGAGGTCCAAGCAGCCATCACATCGCTGCAAAGCGGAAAGTCACCCGGCCCCGACGGCTTCACTGTAGAATATTACAAAGCTTTCTCTGCTCTCCTCGCACCAGTCCTGAGAGATATGTACAATGAGGCGTTTATACATCGTCGCCTACCGCCCACCTTGTCGTGGGCTACTATCTCCCTAATTCTTAGAAAGGAGAAAGATCCCCTGCTTTGTAGTAGCTATAGACCAATTTCACTCCTGAATGTGGACCTCAAAATCCTCTCTAAAGCCCTTGTGCTCCGTCTTCAACGAGTGATGCCCTCTATTATCTCGTTAGACCAAACAGGGTTCATACCAGGCCGACAGTCTTCCCACAATACTAGGCATCTCCTTAACATCATCCATTCACTGAGTAGTGAGACCCCGGAGATAGTGGTCTCCCTCGACGCCGAAAAAGCTTTCGACAGGGTCGAGTGGAGGTACCTATATGAGGCGATGGACAGGTTTGGCCTCGGTAACAGTTTTATTCTTTGGGTCAGTCTATTATACTCGTCCCCGGTGGCCTCAGTACAAACAAACGGCACACTGTCGCCCCACTTCCCCCTTCAGAGAGGTACCAGGCAGGGTTGCCCGTTATCACCACTTCTGTTTGCTGTCGCGATAGAATCCTTGGCGGTCTGGTTACGCTCAGAGAAGGGCTTTAAAGGTATTACATGGTTCGACACAACTCATAAAGTCTGATTGTATGCGGATGACCTGCTCCTGTACATCTCAAACCCAGTTAGCTCTCTCCCTGTGATTACGAATATTTTAGAACGGTTTGGCGCGTATTCTGGTTATAAACTTAACTGCCAAAAGAGTGAGCTATTACCGATTAACTCATTGGCTAAGCAGCTCCCTCGCTCTTTAACCTCATTCAAATGGGCAGAGGACGGGTTTCGCTAGCTCGGCGTCTTTATCACAACACCCTTATCTGATATGTTCCGCACAAACTTTCTGCCTCTGGTTGAGAAAGCTGAAAGAGATTTTGACCGCTGGTCAGTTTTACCACTATCCCTCGTGGGTCGGATAAATCTGGTCAAGATGGTCGTCCTACCCAAATTCCTGTATCTTTTCCAGCACGTCCCTATACTTATCACTAAATCTTTTTTTGATAAATTAGAAAGGACAATATCTAAATTTTTATGGGGTAGCAAACCGGCTAGAATCCGAAAGGCGATACTGCAGTCTCCTAAGAGTGACGGCGGTTTGGCACTTCCTGACTTTAGGCGATACCATTGGGCAGCTAACTTGCAAAAACTCCTGTATTGGATGAATGATGATTGCGACCACCTACCGAACTGGGTACACATGGAAAAGGCGAGTTCACATCTCCCGTTGCGGTCTGTCCTATGCTCCCAACTCCCCCTTCCTATAACATCTGTGGGTGCAGGCCCAATTGCGTCCCTCTCGCTCAAGATATGGAGTCAACTCAGGAAAAACTTTGGTTTACAAGGCCCTTCCATCTTGACCCCACTGCTTAAAAACCATATCTTTAAACCTTCAAGTACAGACCACGCATTCAAAACCTGGCATAGCAACGGTATCAGTAGTATCAAAAACCTATACAAGGATGGCATCTTTTCGTCTTTTGCGGAGCTCTCGTCCAACTACAGCCTCCCAAACTCCCACCTTTTTCGTTTTTTCCAGATTAGGGATTTTGTGAAGAAGACATTCCCCCATTTCCCAAAATCGCCCCCCTGAAACCCTGGCCGATACCATCTTAGCTCTAGATCCCAACCGGAAGAAATGCATCTCTGTTTTGTATAACTTGTTAGGGTCGGTTATATTGAAACCTCATACCTCATTAAAAGCTGCGTGGGAGGGTGAGCTGAATACGAAACTAACAGACCAGCAATGGGACTCTGCCTTGGATTTGGTCCATTCTTCCTCCATATGTGCCCGTCATGGCCTAATCCAATGCAAAGTCCTTCACAAAGTCCACTACACAAATGCAAGATTATCTAGAATTTACCCCGCTGTTAGGGACACCTGCAACAGATGTAATCAATCTCCTGCCATCCATAGCCATATGTTTTGGTCTTGCCCTAAGCTAGCAGCCTTTTGGAGGAGTGCTTTCGACTTGATAAGCAGAGCCTACGGCCAGACTATTCCTCCAAACCCACTGTCAGCCATTTTCGGTACCCCTCCCAACACCAACCTCTCTGTTGCGGTGAAACGGGTTCTAGCTTTTACAACCTTGTTAGCCCGGAGACTGATCTTGCTTAACTGGAGGCTCACCTGTCCCCCGACACACACCCGCTGGATTAAGGAGGTGCTTTACAATTTAAAGCTTGAAAAACTTAGGTTCTCTCTCAAAGGCTCTACCAAGACATTCCTAGATACATGGAACCCTTTCTTGGAACTTGTTAACTCTCTCAACTTGTCCCCGGACTCGGAAGAGGACTGAGTGCTCTCCACCATTGTACTGCTCTACTGCAGCTGCTCTCCCCTTAACCCCCCCCCCCTCCCCTCCCCACACTTATTTATTTAATTACTTACTTATTTACTGTTATTAGTGACCCCCTTTTTTTTTAAATTTATTTTTATTTTTATTTTTTTATTTTGTAGTACTTTTTGTTTCGTTTATCTTACCATATTTGTGTGGATGTGTAAGTATGTGAGTGTTGTTTGTCCCCGTTTGGTTCCGACCTGATTCGGGTGGGTTGAAGGTGGGTAAGGGTAAGGGCTTTGAGGGTCGCTTACATACTGTTGCACAATTATGCCTTGACTGTCACTGTCTGTTATCATTGTATGTATGCTAATTGCTGTGAAATTCAAATAAAAAGATTTAAATCATTAATTATTTATTAACTATGGCGATAGATGTGGCCCGCCATCCGCTCACAGACATGGGTCCTGGCTACTATACAGAACAAGGTTGCCGACCCCTGCAGTAGATAGTAATAACAACACAACATATAGCCAAGGACGAAGTAGTTTTCGTATAAATTGTAAAAGTTGTTTGCTGCACTGTATAACTGTCGGCTAATTCTGCTGCAAAGACAGAGAACTGGTGAGCAGTTATTAACTGCCGCCAACTCTCCACGATATCATGCATTAAAGCCTCTTGAAGCGAAACTTGAAGTCTCCATTTTTCCTTTAATTGCCCTCTAAGTCATTTCCCTCGACAATGGTGTGTACACACAATAAACCCTCACAATAACAGACCTCCATATAGTGGATTTCAGTTACAGTGGGCAAAGGCTTCCGTTGCACTCACCTCCCCCACATCTGCCAGTTACCTACTGAGCTGGCACCACGTGGCGAGCTTCTGGTTGCCTGTCGATCCAGGCTGGAAGAAACTGGCAACACGATCTGCACAGTAAGCTCCAACAAGGCTCTAAAGAGGCAGAAGGACCGCAGGAGCAGCTTCAAACGGTAAGTTCTCGATTAATCTTTCTAACAAAAAGGCAAATGGTTTGTTGGTCTTTATGCATAGGTGTTTAAAAATGGAAAAGCCTTGTTACAATTGTACAGGGTACTGTTAACACCGCACTTAAAGTAATGTGTACAGTTCTGGTCTCCTTATTTAAAAGAGGAGGCAGTTCGGAAGAGATTAATTAGGCTAATCCCGGGGATAAGAGAATTGCATGACCCAAAACAAATTAGATCTGCATAGATTGGAGTTTAGAACAATGAGGGTGATTTTAATGAAAATCTTATTATACAGAATATTATGCTGTAACAAAGTGTTCCTAAGAGACCTTGCATCTCACACAATCACTTTCCAAAACAATTGTGTCATTGGGGGTTAAGAAGTTAAGGAAAGGAGAGTTTCAGACATTCAATACCAACAATATTTTTCCCTGCAAGATTTTCAGAATAAAGAATTTTTCAATAGCAATAAGTTTATTTTTTATTTTTGTGACTAAAAATACTAAAGGCTGTATATTACATTGTTTAACAGAATTTCATTAAAAATGTCAATAGAAGTGACTGTCAGTTTCAAAGGCCACATTGGGTGAAATTATGTTCTGAAAAGTCACTGGTGCCTGATTACTACAGGGAGGTTAAATTGACATGTTTTTACCAAGACAGCTTTTTTTCTTCCTTGTCAACTTTTATAGTAACTTTTAAGTGTTTCTTTAATTCCCAATCAAAATTGCAGTATAACTAATTCAGTCCACATTATACAAGTAGTGTTCTCTACTTTATCACATGTTATATCCAGTTGTCATTGTGGAAACACATATTATAGCAGCTATACCAAGGCAGGCATGGCAGAGCAGGTATAAACATACAATGCCAGTAACATTCAGAAGTTTAGGCAGCATCTTTGCACATGCACAATATAAAATATAAGTGGAACATTCATACAGCAAAACAAAGGAAATTATCATAGACTTCCGTAAGAACAGTGCAGCCCCCAAACCCCTATTCATCAATGGGGACTGTGTGGAAAGGGTCTCAGACTTCAGATTCCTGGGCACACAAATTACGGTGGATCTCTCCTGGACTACAAACACCACCACAGCAGTCAAGAAGGCCCAGCAGCGACTCTACTTTCTGAGGATCCTCAGGAAAAACAACCTGGAGGAGAAGCTGCTGGTGTCCTTCTACCGCTGCTCCATCGAGAGTGTGCTGGCGTACTGTATAACCACATGGTATGCCAGCTGCTCTGCAGCGGACAGGAGAGCCCTTCAAAGGGTCATCAACACCGTACAAAAAATCACTGGCTGCCCACTGCCCTCCCTGAAGGACATCTTCAGCTCTCGCTGCCTTGGCAGGGCAGCCAACATCCTGAAGGACCCTTCCCACCCTGGACACAACCTGTTCCACCTGCTGCCCTCTGGCAGACGGTACAGGTCTTTCAAAACTCGCACAAACAGACTCAGAGACAGCTTCTACCCCATAGCCATACGTGAACTTAACAATGCAAAATAAGAAATAACACTCACATTCAACTGAATGGTTCTTACTCACAAGCACCTTAAAAACATCCTGAATGTACTTAACCATTTGCACTACTATATAACTGTACAACACCGAATACCTCATAATGGCAAATTAGTGGCAAAAATTATTCTGTAATTTTTTTATATGTATATATTTTTACCTTTTCTTATATATTTAAAATTGTTCTTGTGAGTCGCACTGTTGGATTGACTTTTAAATTTTGTTGTACCATGTGCAATGACAATAAAGAGATTCATTCATTCATTCATGGCAACAGGCCCTTCAGTCCAATGTATGCATGCTGAATCTACATAATGATTGGGGCAATCCATCGAGAAAGAATGCAATAATAGCCAAATAGTTAAAGAGTATTAAAGAGGAGCGATCATTGCATGATAGAATTATACATAACTATTGAAAGTGATTTATTTCAGTTTGAAGCCGAGATAAATTCTGAACAAAACAACCCATGAAGGTATGTATGAGTTGCAGATTAGGAAACTATATCAAAAGGTGTGACAGTGAAATAACAATGGTGAGCATTTACAGAATTAATGAATAATTTGCAATATATCTTTAAGGCTCTTTAGCATTGCAGGAAAAATAGAACATAGAACATGGAACAGCACCACAAAGAATGGGCTGAACATGATACCAAGATGAACTAATATCATCTACCTGCATATAATCTATATCCATCCATTTCCTGCATATGAGGCAACCACAACTACAGCTGGGAATTGTCCAATTATGGTTAACAAGTGAAATGAAAGGATGCATAATATTGCCAGGGAAAGTAGCAAATCTTTCTGAATTTAGCAAAGGTCTAGAAACATAGAAAGATAGAAAATAGGTGCAGGAGTAGGCCATTCAGCCTTTCGAGGCAGCACCGCCATTCATAGAAACATAGAAGATAGAAACATAGAAAAATGGGTGCAGGAGTAGGCCATTCGGCCCTTCGAACCAGCACCACCAATATGATCATGGCTGATCATCTAAAATCAGTACCCCGTTCCTGCTTTTTCCCCATATCCCTTGATTCCATTAGCCCTAAGAGCTAAATCTAACTCTCTCTTGAAATTCTTCATCCAGTGAATTGACCTCCACTGCCTTCTATGGCAGAGATCATGGATGATGGTGAGGTCAGGAGTTTGTTGCCATTTTCCAAAATTCCATAGATTTCAGGACAGTTCCCATAGATTGAAGGTGACCTTTGCAACTCCCACATATTGAGGAAGGTGAAAGACAGAGAACAGAATATTTGGCTTGATATCAGTGGAAGAGAAATGGTTAGAATGTAGAAAGTAGTAAAGTGGCTTTCGGAGGATAATTGTAGAATTGGACAAAGTTGACAGATTTACAAAAGGGAAATAGGTGTGACAAATTGGAAAGTGCTTATTTTAGTATGGGTAAGAGCAAACTACTTGGCATGGCTTATTATGATTTGAGAAAGGTACTTGAATGGTGCAAGGTCAGAACATTAACGGGGAGATATCAAGGGCATGTCTTAAGGAAACTGAAATTATCATGAGCTACAAATCTACAAATTGATTAGATGAATCAAACCGACAAGCATGTCGCAGAAAAATAATTTATGGAATGCATCAGGGATTGCTTTTTAGAGCGGTACTTTGTAGAGCCATCCCGCAACGGCCTTTCATAAATTTGATCTTATATAATGAGGGACGATTAATAAGGAATCTTCCAGTTGATGATCCTCATGAGAACGTGACCTCAATATAATAAAATTTCATATGCAGTATGAGAATGAACACCATAAATCCATAAGCAGTGTCTTCATTTTAAATACGGGCAATTATAATGGAATGAGGGAAGAGTTGTCACAGGTGGACTGAGCAAACAAGCTAAGACAGATGTCAGAAGACAGAAAGCAGAGACAAGAAACTGCAAACTCTTTGAGGATGGGGCAGGGAGAGTTGATAGTGGAGAACCCGTAGATGTAGTTTATTTAGATTTTCAAAAGGCATTTGATAATGTGCCACATAGGAGCCTGGTGCACAAATTAAAATCCCAGGGTATTCGAGGAAGTGTGTTAGAGTGGATTAAAAACTGACTGTCATGTAGAAAATTGTAAGTTGAAATAAATAGGTCATAGAGTCATAGAGTCATACATCATGGAAACAGGCCCTTTAGCCCAACTCTTCCATGCCAACCAAGATCTAAGCCAGTCCCATTTGACTGCGTTTGGTCCATATCCTTTCATATCATGTTCCTGTCCAAATGTCTTAGTCCTTTTTAGATTGGAAATAAGTAACTACTGGAGCACTAGAGAGATCAATCATTTGCCTGCAATTGTTCACTAATTCATTGTACCTGCAAATACGTTTTTCAAATTTTGTTGATGATGTAAAAACAGATGGAAGGTAATGTTGTGATAAGGATACTGTGGTTTTACAATGGGATATATAGGTAGATTGGGTGAGTGAGCAAAAGGCTGGCCAATATGGTGCCATGTGGGAAATATGAAGCCACATATTGTGGTTGGAGAAATTAAAAGGCAGATTAATAAGTGGGGAGAAACTGCATGTGAGTGAAGTCTACAGAGAGATCAAGGAGCTCTAATGCATGCATTACAAAAGGTTAGCAGGCAGGTTTAACAAGTAATTAAGAAGACAAACGACATTTTGGCCTTCACTGCACAAAGGTTAGTGTCTATGTCCTCGTGTTCTTGAGAGCTAAACCAGATCCCAAGTTATCGTGGAAACCTACAAGAAAGAAATAAACCTGCAGCTAGCTCTTGTAATGGCTTTCTTTTTGTACTTGAATAAAGAAGATAGGTACAAAAAGCTGGAATAATTCAATGGAACAGGCAGCATCTCTGGAGAGAATGAATGGGTGACGTTTTGGGTCAAGACCCTTCTTCAGATTGAAAGTCACGAGAAAAGGAAACAAGAGATATAGACGATGATGTAGAGAGATATAGAACGATGAATGAAAGATATGCAAAAATGTAATGATGATAAAGGAAACATGCCATTGTTAGGTGTTTGTTGGGTAAAAATGAGAAGCTGGTGTGACTTGGGTGGGGGATGGATGGAGAGAGAGAGAGAGAGAATGCCGGGGTTAAGAATAAAGAATAAAGAATATAGTTTGAAATTCTCAGAAAAAAATGATTTAGCAAATAATAGAAACATAGAAACATAGAAAATAGGTGCAGGAGTAGGCCATTCGGCCCTTCGAGGCCCTTTCCCATTCAATATGATCATGGCTGATCATCCAACTCAGTATCCTGTACCTGCCTTCACTCCATACCCCCTGATCCCTTTAGCCACAAGGGCCACATCTAACTCCCTCTTAAATATAGCCAATGAACTGGCCTCAACTACCTTCTGCGGGAGAGAATTCCACAGATTCACCACTCTCTGTGTGAAAAAAGTTTTCCTCATCTCGGTCCTAAAAGATTTCCCCTTTATCCTTAAACTGTGACCCCTTGTTCTGGACTTCCCCAACATCGGGAACAATCTTCCTGCATCTAGCCTGTCCAACCCCTTAAGAATTTTGTACGTTTCTATAAGATCCCCCCTCAATCTTCTAAATTCTAGCGAGTACAAACCGAGTCTATCCAGTCTTTCTTCATATGAAAGTCCTGACATCCCAGGCATCAGTCTGGTGAACCTTCTCTGTACTCCCTCTATGGCAAGAATGTCTTTCCTCAGATTAGGAGACCAAACATCAGGTATTAGGAGACCATACATCAGGTATGAGAAAGCCCAATTTAGTTACGAAACCTTGCCTCCACTGAGGTCTAACTCTTCAGTCCAGTTTTACTTTGTCTTTTGAAAACCCTATATTGCAGAGCTTGCTATACAGCGGATCAAACCACACATGTGTACAACATGTTGTTCAAAAGGGAAAATAAACCGAGTGCAGAATAAGGGCGGTCACGGTGGCGCAGCGGTAGAGTTGCTGCCTTACAGTGCTGGAGACCCGGGTTCGATTCCGACTACAGGTGCTGTCTGCACGGAGTTTGTACGTTCTCCTCGTGACCGCGTGGGTTTTCTCCGAGATCTTCGGTTTCCTCCCACACTCCAAAGACATACATGTAGGTTAATTGGCTTGGTGTATGTGTAAAATTGTCTCAAGTATGTGTAGGATAGTGTTAATGTGCGGGAAACGTTGGTCAGCATGGACTCGGTGGGCCGAAGGGTCTGTTTCCGCGCTGTATCTCTAAAACAAAAAAAAACTAAAATGCAGAATGTAGTGCTGTGGCTGCAGAGAAAATGCAAGTTAAGAAATGTGCAAGGACTTTGATGAAGTATATGAGAGGTCGTTCAACAGTCTGAAAAGAGGGTGGAAGAAGCTTTCTTCAATCTGTGCTTTCAAGCTTTTGCTTCTTCTGCCCGATGGGTGAGGAGAGAAGAGACAATGAGAAAATAATTGATGCTCCTTGGCTGTTTTCCAAATGTTTCTGTGTCTGAACAGCGCAAATAGATTTCAGATGAATATGGAGCTAAGGTAGAAAGGAATAGATTGATGAGGTCTGGAAGAATGGGAGGAGAACCAGAGGGAGAGAGCATCAGAATTAATTAGTTTCTGTGCCATAAAAGCTCAGAGTGAGTGGGCAATTGTCTCAAGCATATAAAATCTTAAGAGTTCTTGGCAGAGTATATGTGGGGAGGTTATATCCTTTTCTGCAGTGGTGTAATGGTGCAGTGGTTAATACTGCCGCCTCACAGCTCCAGCGAACCAGGTTCGATCGTAACCTCTGGTGTTATGCATGTGGAGTTTGCACCTTCTCCCAGTTATTGTATGGAATGTTCTGGTTTGCTCTCACATCTCAAAATCACATGAGTTAATAAGTTCCTTGACCGCTGCAAATTCCCTCCAAGTGTGTAGGTGAGTGGTGGAATCTGTGCGGAGTTGAAGAGAATGTGGGGAGAATAAAATAAATAGGATGTATGTGGGATGAGCGTAAATGGGTGATTGATGGTTGCCATGGACTTGGCGGAACGGCATGTTTCCATGCTGTATCTCTTGCTGACTCTTTTACCCTTGTGAAATATTTCCTCGAAGAGGATTGTGAACTTTGGAACACTCTTCCTGAAATTAGAAGTAAATGCAGAGTCTTTGAATTTAATGCGGAGGTAGATACATATTTGATAATCAAGCGATGAGAGGGGGGGGGGGGGGGGTAAATGGGAAGGTGGAGTGATGGTTCTATAATGTGACCTGACCAGATGTGGCCTGATCCTAAGTGGGAGACAGCCCTGAAGATGTTGTGTTCCTTTCTTGTTGCTGCAGGTACAAAGCCATTGTGAACCCCATGGACATCCAGGAGTCCAGTGCTGTCCTCCACACCTGCCTGAAGGCAGTCACAATATGGCTGATCTCTGTGGTCCTTGCCATCCCGGAGGCCGTGTACTCACAGGTGGTACAACACCACAACGGCAACAACATGAGCTTCAGCGCCTGTGTGCCTTACCCACTCTCCGACAAGCTGCACCCCAAGATCCACTCCGTTCTGATATTTCTGGTCTACTATCTCATCCCCCTCACTATCATCAGCATCTACTACCTGCACATCGCCCGCACCCTGATCAAGAGCGCGCACAACATGCCCGGAGAAAGCAGCGAACACGCCAAGCGGCAGGTAAGCCACATACAGACCAAGAGCAGGTATTGCAGGCAGTAGCTGTGTGCTATGTTTTAAGGAGCTCCTTGAAAGAGAAGCAGAGACTTTCTGGGGCAGGGCCTCGGGCGCTGAAGGAATGGCCGAATGGTTAAATTCAAGGATACATGAGAATCCAGAGTTAGAGAAGTGCAGATAGTTGGAGGATTATAGGGCTGAATGAACGTAAAGGTTGGGAGGTGTTGTTAGGGGTGTGGCAATGAATCACAGTCATGCAACAGGGAAACAGACCCTTCAGCCCAGCTCATCCATGCCGTCCAATATGCCCATCTAAACTGTGCAGGAAGGAACTACAGGGCTGAAGAGTCTGTTTCCATGCTGTATCCTAAAACTAAACTGAGGTGAGTTCTCTGAACGCTTGTTCTCTAACAGTGATTTCCTTGACCACATCAGTCACCTCAGAACCCACAAAACAAGAGTGCAAGCAAGTCGCCCTTGACCTCAAAGAACCATTGGATCACAAAAAAGAAGAAGCAAATTTATGTTATCCTCATTCGTCTCCCCCCCCCCCCCCCAATAATGTCAAGCCATTTAAATCATATCTTTCAAGATCAGTTTTAACTAAAGCTAACCACAAGGAAAAACTGGCCTTTGTACTCTTTCAAGTTGAACCCATTGCATCTTCCATATTGAAATAAAATATTCCAACAAATTAATGTAATGGCGGTCTATTAGTGAAGGATGGGTTCGGCACTCGGCAAACACCTGAGAAAATCCACCAATAACGCAGAACTGAAATGCTTGTCACTTGCAAAAAACCCCACAAAGTGCTGGGATAAGTCAGCGGGTCAGGCAGCATCTCATGAGGATATAGATAAATATTGATTGTGTTGTTGCATTGCATAAAATGAGGCAATTTTCAAAAGTCCAAGAATGCAATTGTGATTGAGCACACTGAGTCTATTGAGTATATAACTTTTTTTAATTACTTTTGATTCCAACATTTGCACTCCACAAAAGTGAATGTGAGGAACGGAAAACAATCCCTCTTCAATCAACAGCGAGATATTACGAAGCTAGCAATGCAACCCACTATCTTTCTTGCTCCCAGAAGAGTCCTGCACGACAGCATGGTTGATAGCTCAGCTGAGCTGATCATAAGTGAACAGTCACTCACAGCACCGGTGGGACGTCAAACTGCGTAACCTGCTCACAGTGCAAGCAAAGTGCCGCTGCATTCAAAGTCATCCCCGTCAACAGCCTGAGGCTGTGTCCTCATCATCAAACTCATTCTTCAACTGCTTTCTGGAAGACAAGGCAATAAAATGTTATAAAGATACAGCAATGAAACAGGCCCTTTGGCCCATCGAGGCTGGGCTGACCATCAACCATCCATTTACACTCATCCTACATTAACCACATTTTTTATTCTCCGCAGATTCTCACCAACTCCCCCCAGATTCTACCAATCACCTGCAAACAAGGGGCAGTTTACATTGGCCATGGGGCGGCACAGTTGGGCAGCGGTAGAGGTGCTGCCTCATAGCACCAGATACCCGGGTTCAATCCTGACTACGGGTGCCGTCTATACAGAGTTTGTACGTTCTCCCTGTGACTGCATGGGTTTTCTCTGGGTGCTCCATTTTCCTCCCACACTCCATTGATGTACAAGTTTGAAAGTTAATTGGCTTCCGTGAAATTGTAAATTGTCCCAAGTGTGTTGGATAGTGCTGGTATATGGGGTGATCGCTGGTCGGCATAGACCCGGTGGGCTGAAGGGTCTGTGTCCATATCTCCAAAGTCTAAAGATTAACCTATCAACCCACATGTCTATGTAATGTGGGTGGAAACTGGAACAACCAGAGGAATCTCACATAGTCACAGGGAGAACGTACAAACTATCTGCAGACAGGACCTGTGGTCGGGATGTAATGTTCAACCTCTCATTATACACCTCAGTTAAATTGTCCCTTAATCTTTCTTCCTGTCACCTGTAGAAGAGTATGGCAATTGCCAAAGATAGACCCAAAAAGCTGTAGTAACTCAGCGCGTCAGGCAGCACCTCTGGAGAAAAGGAATAAGTGACATTTCTGGTCGAGCCTATTTCTTTTCTCCAGAGATGCTCTGACCCGCTGATTTACTCCAGCTTTTAGTGTCTATCGTTGGTTTAAACAGACATCAACAGTTCCCTCCTTTATATGACAATTACAAAAGTGCTTTTAACATGAATCATGACAATTGTGAAAGTGCAAAGTAACAATTCTTTGAGTGTTAGTTCGGGTCGAGATTTCGACACTCATAGCCTCAGAATTAAAGGACGTTCTTATAGGAAGGAGATGAGGAGAAATTTCTTTAGTCAGAGGGTGGTGAATCTGTGGAATTCTTTGCAACAGAAGGATGTGGAGGCCAAGTCAGTGGATATTTTTAAGGCAGAGATAGATAGATTCTTGATTAGTACAGGTGTCTGAGGTTATGGGAAGAAGGCAGGAGAATGGGGTTAGTAGGGTGAGATAGATCAGCCATGATTGAATGGCAGAGTAGACTTGATGAGCCAAATGGCCTAATACTAGCCCTATCACTTATGAGACTTATGACCCCATGTCAGTCCCTTCCTACCTTTATCTGGGACACCTTGTCCTGTCCTTCACTATGTTGACACCTTTTGACTCCCTGGCCCCTGGCACCTCATCTTCACTGTGAATGCCCGGTCTTCATACACCTTTGTCCCTCCACAGAAAGACCGTAAAGCCCTCTTCTTCTTTCTGCATCAAAGATCCAACTGGGCCCCACCACAAACACTCTCATCTGCCTATCTGATTTGTTCTTAACCTGAACAAAGATACAAGAGACTGCAGAAGCTGGAATCTTGAGGAAAAAAACCCAGAGGAACTCAGCGAATCAGGCAGCATCTGTGAAGATAATGAGCAGGTGATGTTTTGGTTTGGGTCCCTTCTATAGACTGATGTAGGGGGAAGAAAGCTGGAAAAGAGAGGTGAGGGTGGTAAAAATCTTGCAAGTGATAGGATACAGATGAGGGGAAGTTGTGATTTGGAAGAACAGCACCTCATATTCTGCTTGGGTAGCCTAAAACATAATGGTATGAACATTGAATTCTCCTATTTCAAGTAATAACCCCCTTCTCAATCTCTCCCCCACTTCATGCCAACAAGTCTGCACACATTTTTCCAACCACCCCTGCCATCTTGTCGTTTCCCCTCCACCGTACACTCACCCACCTCTCCCACCTCCCCCAATTCCCTTTTATCTTCCTTCTTTCCCTCCCCCCATTCTTTTTCACCAATATCCCTCCCTCTGGTTTTGTCACTCCTCCTCTTCGTATTTGACATCCTTTTGTCTCTTTTTCACCTCTTGGCTATCTTTTCAGTGGCTACTTGGAACAGTCCTTTTCCAAAACTTCCCGGGAATAAATATAACCCACAATTTATCCTGGACCAGCCATATTGAAGCTATGGCCAAGAAACCATGCCAACGCTTCCACTTCTATTGAAGCGTTAGGAAGTTCAGCATGTCCCCAACAATTCACCCACAAACATGGCCACAAAGCCATCAATTCCATCATCCAGATTATTTCCTTTGCCAGGCCCTCTTCTGATTTACACTCATCTGTAGAATGAATCAAATGGACAATTTCTACAAGATGTGGCTGCACGTAGTTACTTAGTTACATCCTGAAAGTGATTTAAACAGCCGTTAAGAAACTCCAATGTTAAGTTCCCTCCCATGGTTGGACACAGGCAAAATGGCTTATTGCAGGTTCATCTTCTGAACTGTAAGTGTTATTTACATGATGTGTGCATAGCTGAAGAGTGCTGTTACCATAGATACAATAGTGAAAGCTGGGCTAATAATCTAGAGGCCTGAGATTAAATCTCATCACAGCCACTTGAGAATTAATGCAGTTTGAAAAATGTGGAAATATAAAATTGGTCTGTACAACTTTTTATGACCATGGAACAGTACTGCACAGGATTAGGCCTTTCGGCCCGACATGTCTATGCCGAGCATGATGGAAAATTAACTTAATCCCTTCTACCTGCACATGATCCATATGCCACCATTCCCTGCCTGTTCAAGTGTATATCTAAATGTCGCTATTTTCTCTGCTTCCTTCGCCTCCTCTGGCAGTAGGTTCAGGCACCCACCAATCTCTGCAAAAAAACTTGCCTCGTAAATCTTCTTTAAAATTTCCTCCTTTCACCTTAAAACCATGGCTCCAGTATTTAGCATTTCCATCTCGGGAAAACAAAAGCTTTGACTATCTGCTCTATTTGTGCTGCTCATAATTTGATCCAACACCTCCTCCTTCTTGATATGAACATACCCTAGAATTCTGTCCTGGGCCACCTCCACGTCCAGAGTGAGTCCCACCGCAAATTGGAGGAGCAGCACCTCATATTTCGCTTGGGTAGTTTACACCCCAGCGGTATGAACATTGACTTCTCCAATTTCAGGTAGTCCTTGCTTTCTCCCTCCTTCCCATCCCCTTCCCAGCTCTCCCACAGCCCACTGTCTCCGCCTCTCCCTTTCTTCTTCCCGCTCACCCACCCCACCCCCACATCAGTCTGAGGAAGGGTCTCGACCCGAAACATCATCTATTCCTTCGCTCCATAGATGCTGCCTCACCCGCCTAGTTTCTCCAGCATTTTTGTTTACCTAAAATTTTAACATATCCCATACTGACCTCAATATCCACCCTGTCCTTCTCCTTGGTAAATATGGATCCAAAGGACTTGGTTAATACCTCACCTACATCCTCTGGCTCCAAACATGAATGCCTCCTTTGTCCTTGAGTGTTGCAACCCTCTGCCTGGGTACCATATTGTTTATAATGTGTGTATTAAATGCCTTGGGATTTTTCATCAGGCCTACTTGCAAAGGACATTTCAGGACATCTTCCTGATTCCCCGTTTAAATTATTTTCTTCTTCTTTAAGATTCCTCAATGGTTGTTAAAAAAAAAAACCCCAATCATTTCTAATTTCCTGCAGGGAAGATATCATTTTGCTCTGCATTAGTCTAGCTCATGTGCTTGTAGTCACATGCTAATGTGGTGAACACTCACTCAACCATTACAATAGAGTGTTCATTACAGAATACTATTTTGACAGGTCGTGCTAACTGTTCCAATGTACAAAGAATAATGAGGGAAAAACAAGGCAGAGATTCTTTCTTCCAAGTAATTGAGTGGTTCAAAATTTTGTGTAAAATGCCTAGCAGGGTAGATTGAAATCATTCCAAAGGTTTCCAGAAACATTCAGCTAGTCAAGCAGCATTTGTTGAAAGCGAAAATAAGTTTCAGGTTGCTGATCGCCCGTCAAAACTGGGAAAAGTTGGAGTGGTACCATGTTTTAAGCCTGCAGCCTGGGAGAGTGAGGTGTGGATGAGTCTGGAGAGAGGTGGGGATGAACTGAAAGTAGAAACAAGAAACTGCAGATGCTGGTTACAAAAAAGGATGCAAAGTGCTGGAGTAACATGGCGGGTCAGGCAGCATCTCTGCAGAACATCGGTCTGAAGAAGGTGCTGACCTGAAACGTCACCTATCCATGTTCTCCAGAGTTGCTGCCTGACCATTGAGTTACTCCAGCACTTTGTGTACTCATGAGCTGCAAATGTTGAGTTTGGAGGCTATAAAGGACTGTGGAGAAAAGGGGTGCCATTCCCGTGCAGTAATCTGGAGATAGAATGATGGCGTGGTGAAGGTTGCCCAGTTGTTTGAACCGAAATGTCATCTATCCATTTCCATCCATCGGTGCTGCAGGGCCCGTTGAGTTCCTCCAGCACTTTGTCTTGTGTTCATGATTCCAACATCTGCAGTCTCTGGTGACTCGCTTACCAAGTTGTTTATCGTGAAGTCTTAGAATCTTACATTGCCTCTCTGTATGCACCCTCTGAGAGCTCTCATCAGTGTGACAAAGTTATTGAGGCAGATGCAGACAGCTTAATTAAGACCCGAATCCTAGCTAGGCAATGGAATACTATGGACAACCTCTTGCACTACCACAGACGTATTTTTCTAATTGTGTTTGTCATGAATGTCTTGTTCTTGTCTTTTTACCGCGGTGCATAATTTATGTTTATGTATGTCTTTGTGTGTTGTCTGAGTCCACGTGTCTGTGATAGAAACATAGAAACATAGAAAATAGATGTAGGTGTAGGTCATTTGGCCCTTCAAGCCAGCACTGTCATTCAATATGATCATGGCTGATCATCTAGAATCAGTACCTTGTTCCTGCTTTCTCCCCATATCCCTTGAATCTGTTAGCTCTAAGAGTTATTTCGAACTCTCTCTTGAATACATCCAGTGAATTGGCCTCCACTGCCTTCTGTGGCAGAGAATTCCACAGATTCACAACTCTCTGGGTAAAAAGGTTTTTCCTCATCTGAGTCCTAAATGGCTTACCCCTTATTCTTAAACTGTGACCCCTGGCTCTGGACTCCCCCAACATGGGGGACATTTTTTCTGCATCTAGCGTGACCAATCTCTTAAGAATTTTATTTGTTTCTATAAGATTTCCTCTCATCCTTCTAAAATCCAGTGAATATAAGCCCAGTCGATCCATTCTTTCATCATATGTCAGGCACTGTGATGCCACAGCAAACAATATTCTTATAGTACCTGTACCTCACTGTACTTGTGAATAAGATAATAAACTTGACTCAACTCGATATAATGGAGGAGCTGATATCTCACTCCCACTTGATAAGAAGGCTGAGTAGGATTAAGAGGGGCAGGCAGTCAGCGAGTGATCATCTCTCAGTATCAGTGGCTATAATGCTGGGTAGCCTATCTTTGAGATCCTTTTCTGGGATTACTATCTTTTAAATATGAAATGACCCAAGCACACAATCAGCTCTCAGAATTGAGATTCATTAACACAATTGAGAAGTTAGGTGAGTTTAGGGAAAAGGCCAAGTGCAACTGACCCAATATGTTCCCTCAGCTCCTTCTCACCAATGAATGTATGTGTTACCTTAATTACTTGCCTTTTCCTGAGGAGGATTGTCTTGTATGCTCAGTCTTGGCCTCTCAGTCTTGGCCTCCCCTGTGCAACGTGGTAGCAGGGCTGGTCTTACTATTGTCGAGTCTCCATGCAATCAGACTTGATTGGCCTGATCAGGCTGAAATCAGGGCGGCACAGTGGGGTAGTGGTAGAGCTGCTGCCTTACAGCACTTACAGCACCGGAGACCCGGGTTCGATCCTGACTACGGGTGCTTGTCTGTAAGGAGTTTGTACGTTCTCCCCGTGACCGCATGGGTTTTTCTCCGAGATCTTCAGTTTCCTCAAACACTCCAAAGATGTACAGGTTTGTATGTTAATTGGTTTGGTGTATGTGTAAATTGTCCCTAGTGTGTTTAGGGTAATGTTAACGTGCGGGGATCGCTGGTTGGCGCTGACTCGGTGGGCCGAGGGGCCTGTTTCGGCGCTGTATCGCTCTAAACTAAACTAAAAATGACTCACTGACCACACAAATCATTGCCAACACTGCAATACAGATGGTCACAGCTAACTCAAAGCTGAGTATTCTGTTGGAAAGGTGAAAGTCAGATCCTGCCTCCAATGCCAATTAATGGCCATCTTGGTCAGGGCTAGGGCTCTTGGAATTAGTGGTTCAGGGACACAATGCAACACAATGCTGAAATGATTGAAGGCTAATGAATGATTTGATTGGAGAACATAACAGGTTGATTGTACCTGCATAATTCCATCACCCTAACTTTCCCCTGAGAATGAGATGTTTTGTTGTATGAGGAGATAGTACAAGTTTAGAAGAAGGAGAAGTGATCTCATTTTGAAGGTACAATATACTTAAGGGACTTATTGGAGTTGACATTTCCTCTGGCTGGGTTGTCTTAAACCAGGCATTCCACCAACAACATAAAGCAATTCAGGACAAAGATTGTAAAAACATTGAGACACAAGGAACTGCAAATGCTGAAATCTTGAGTAAAACACAAGATGTGTGAGCAATACGATGGGTCAGCAATATCTCATCTCTGGAAGACATGGAATGGTGACATTTCTGGTTGGGCCCCTTCTTCTGAACCAAAATCATTCTTTCATCCAAAAGGAATTTTTTTGGAATTCTTACCACTCAAGGGTTTCGGAGGTTCCTGAGTATGGGTTACAGAACCTTTCCACTGGACACTATGGGCAAATGTTTGAAAGCCTGGCGGGATGAATGCGGATGGATTTGCTGCCTGCTGTGGGGCTGCAGGCATCTGGTGCTGGGTGGGAGTGGGGGATCTCCACATGCCTTCTTTCCCTTCCCCCACCCCTGAGCTACAACAGTGAGGAGCTTGGCCCGAGCCCAGCAGACTGACTCGCTGAGTTGCTGAGTCCAGCTGGCGGCTGCTCTCCTGCTGCGTGCTTGTTCTCTCATCTCAGCTGCCTCTGTGATCCTCTCCCACACACTAGGGGAATCAAGGATTAAGGGCCTGGTGGTGAAGGAGAACGTTAGCCATGATGCTTTTAAATGATGGAGAGGCAGAAGATTGACGAGGTTTAGGTTTAGGTTTATTAACACGAGTTACAATCAAAAGCTTTGTTTTGCATGGTTTTTGATCAGATCAGATAAATGTAGGCTAATCAAACTCAAGTACAATAAGTAGAGCAAAGGGGAAGTTACAGCGAGCAGAATATAGTTCTCAGCATTGTGGAACATCAGTTTCATAGTCAAGGTACAATGTCCGCAATGAAATGGAGGTAAATTAGGCAGTACCCTAGCTAAGGGCAGGACTATTCAGAAGCCTAACAAGAGAAGTGGAGAAGATAGTTTAGTTTAGAGGTACAGTGTGGAAACCGGCCCTTCATCCCACTGAGTTCTCGATGACAGTGATCCCCGCACACTAACACCATCCTACCCACTAGGGCCAATTATCAAGACAATTAACCTACAAAACTGTACATCTTTGGAGTGTGGGAGGAAACAGGAGCACCCGAAGGAAACCCACACAGGTTACGGGGAGAACGTACAACCTTCGTACGGATAGCACCTGTAGTCAGGATTGAATCCGGGTCTCTGGCATTGTAAGGCCGCAACTCTACTGCTGTGCCACCGTGCCACCCTATGTTCCTGAGCCTGGTGGTGTGAGCTTTCAAGCTTCGGTATCTGAGTTTCTTCCAGCCTTTATATCCTATTTACTTCTGTTCCTTTCCTTTTCAGATGGAAACCCGGAAGCGCCTTGCCAAGATCGTGCTGGTGTTCGTTGGCCTATTTGCAATGTGCTGGTTCCCTAACCATGTGCTCTATATGTACCGCTCCTTCCACTATGGCCAGATCGACCCTTCCCTCGGGCACCTCCTGATCACTGTGCTGGGCCGGGTGCTGAGCTTCTGTAACTCCTGCGTCAATCCTTTCGCCCTGTACCTGCTGAGCGAGTCCTTCCGGAGACACTTCAACAGCCACCTGCGGTGTAAAGGGCAGCACCGGCGGTCCGGGTCCACCAGTTACTTCCAGAGCACCTCTGCCTTGCGCATGACGTCAGTGAGAAGCAGTAACAGGAACACCATTGCCAATGGTCACAGCCTCAAACAAGAGTCAGTAGCCTGAACCGCAACACACTGTACCTTCGTCGCCATCCACTGTCATGAGGCAAGTTTACCCCACTCCCTCATGCACTATTTTCCACAGCCAAAAGGAGAAATGGAAGAGAAATAAACCAGCAGATTCCCCTCTCACCCTCCCAATCCAAGCCAGACCGAAGACTTACATGCTTTCACCATCGCTGCAAGATTCTTTGTAAACCAGGTTTAAATCTCAGGCCTGTTCACTGTGGATCTGGAGGTGACTGAAAATACTGTGTAAACACAGTCATTCTTGCTCCAAGCCTGTCCCACAATGTTGGCTATAGAGTGAGAGTAATAGAGTGCATGGAAATAGACTCTTCAATTCAGCTTATTCATGCTGACCAAGAAGCCTATCTAAGCTTGTTCTATTTGGCTGCACTCAGCCCATATTCCTCTAAATCTTTCCTATCTCCGTACCTGTCAAAATGTCTTTTGGATGTTGTAATTGTATCTGCCTCTACGACTTTCTCTGGCAGCTCATTCCACACACCTACTACCCTGGCGGAACCTGCTCCTCAGATCCCCTTTTAAATATTTTCACTCTCACCTTGAAACTATTCCTTTCGTTTTAGATTCCTCTAGGCAGGAAAAAAGACAGTGAGCATCTCTCCAGTCTTCAATCTCATGATTTTATATATAATACATACAAAACGTTGCCCCTCAGTCTCATTCACTTCAGGAAAAAATTCCCAAAATATCTAGTCTCTCCATATAACTGAAGCCTATCAGTCCCAGCAATATGCTTGCAATTGCTTTCTACACTTTCACCAGCTCAATCACATCCTTCCTTTGGTGTGGTGACAGGATCCTGTCTGTGGATAACTTTCCCTGTGGTAGCTTGGACCTTTCTCCAGTGTCCTATTGTCACGGTTTGATTGGATCTAGTTGGTTAGAGAGTCATAGAGTCATAGAATGATATAGTGTGGAAACAGGCCCTTTGGCCCAACTTGCCCACACCGGACAACATGTTCCAGCTACACTAGTCCCAGCTGCCCGTGGTCCATAACTCTCCAAACCAACCCTATCCATGTACCTATCTAACTGTTTCTTAAATGTTGGGATGGTCCCTGCCCCAACTACCTCCTCTGGCAGCTTGTTCCCTACACCCCCACCCTTTGTGTGAATAAGTTACCCCTCAGATTCCTATTAAATCTTTTCCCCTTCACCTTAAACCTCTGTCCTCTGTCCTCTGGGCAAGACATTCTGTGCACCTACCCAATCTATTCCTCTCATGATTTTAACATTGACCTTAGCCTGACCTTCTCTCTGTAGTGCCTTCTTTATCTGACATAGATCAAGAAGGTCCCCTATCAGTTGTTGCTTCGTCTCAGGCTTGGTTTTATGATGCAACAGTTTCAGAGACTCCCACTACTCCTTCAATTTCTGAAAGCCATTGAGTCATAGTCGTAGAGTCATAGTCATAGGGTCATATAGTGTGGAAATAGGCCCTTTGGCCCAACTTGCCCACACCAACCAACATATCCCGTCTATACTAGTCCCACCTGTCTGTATTTGGCCCATATCTCTCTAAACCGGTCCTGTCCATGTACCTGTCCAAATGTTTATTGAGTACCTTTCTCTATGTCAATGATTTGGATGAGAACCTACTTGGCAAGGTTAGCAAGTTTGCAGATAACACAAAGATGGGTGGTATTGTAGATAGTGAAGATGGTTGTCAAAAATTGCAGCAGGATCTTGGACAGGTGTGCTGAGGAATGTTTGATGGAATTTAATTCAGAGATATATGATGTATTACATTTTGGGAACATTAACATTGACAGAACCTTCATAGAAACATAGAAACATAGAAATTAGGTGCAGGAGAAGGCCATTCGGCCCTTGGAGCCTGCACCGCCATTTAATATGATCATGGCTGATCATCCAACTCAGTATCCTGTACCTGCCTTCTCTCCATACCCTCTGATCCCCTTAGCCACAAGGGCCACATCTAACTCCCTCTTAAATATGGCAGAGCGTTCCAGAGATTCACCACTCTCTGTGTGAAAAAAGTTCTTCTCATCTCGGTTTTAAAGGATTTCCCCCTTATCCTTAAGCTGTGACCCCTTGTCCTGGACTTCCCCAACATCGGGAGCAATCTTCCTGCATCTAGCCTGTCCAACCCCTTAAGAATTTTGTAAGTTTCTATAAGATCCCCTCTCAATCTCCTAAATTCTAGAGAGTATAAACCAAGTCTATCGAGTCTTTCTTCATAAGACAGTCCTGACATCCCAGGAATCAGTCTGGTGAACCTGCTCTGCACTCATAAGGAATGGTAAGGCTCTGGGGAGTGTTGTAGAGCAGAAGGATCTAGGAGTACAGGTACATAGTTTGTTGAAAGTGGCAACACAGGTAGATACAGTGGTCAAAAGGCTTTTGGCACCTTGACCTTCATCAGTCAGAGCATTGAGTGTGGAAGTTGGGAGATCATGTTGCAATTGTTTAAGACATTGGTGAGGCCGCATTTAGAATATTGTGTTCAGTGGTGGGCACCATGTTATAGGAATGATATTGTGAAGCTTGAAACGGTTCAGAAAATATTTACGATGATGTTGCCAGGAAAGATGTAGTCAAGCTGGAAAGGGTGTAGAGATTGACAAAGCTGTTTCCAGAACTTGAAGGCCTGAGCTATGGGTAGAGGTTGAGTACGCTGGGACTATTCCTTGGAGTGCAAGAGGATGAGGGGTGATCTTATAGAGGTGTTACATTTTGGGAGCATAATTAGGGACAGAACCTAGACAGTGAATGGGTGTGAGAATCCGGTGGGGGGGGTGAGAACCCAGGCAGTGATACAGAATGGGTCAGGTACTTTCGATGACCATGTCCAGGGCAGCCCATGGCTCAGGGGTGATTTTCTTGCCTTTAACCCGGGCAGTTGTTAGTTCAAGTCTCACATCAGGTCCATAAATAGTGAATAATGACAAAGGTTGACTAAAGCTCAGTTAGGGAAGTGGGCAAGGGAATGGCAGATGGAATTTAACTTGGACAAGTGCAAAGTTATGCATTTTTAGGAAATTAAACCAGGGCAGGGCAAAATACAGTGAATAGCAGGACCTAGTGAAGTGCTGTTGAACTGAGGGACCTGGGGGTACAAGTACATAGTTCCCATGAATGTGGTGAAGAGGCATATTGCATACTTGTCTTAGTTGGCACAGGCATTGGCATTGAGCACAAGAGTTAGGGCACCATGTTATAGTTGCACATAACTTTGGTTGGGCCACATATGTAGTTTTGTGTGTAGTTCTAGTCAGACAAAATTCACAAGGATGTTGCCTGGATTGGCGGTCTGAATTATAAGTCTAGATTGGATTGGCTGGGCCTATTTTCCCTCAGTGCAGGGTACTGAGAGGTGACTTGATAGAGGTATATAAAGCAACATAGTGGCGCAGCGGTGGAGTTGCTGCATTACAACGCCAGTTTCAGGTTCAATTCTGACTACGGGCGTTGTCTGTATGGAGTTTGTATGTTCTCCCTGTGATCACATGGGTTTTCTCCAGGTGCTCCGGTTTCCTCTCGCTTCCCAAAGGCTAACTGGCTTCTGTAAATTATCCTAGTATGTACAATAGGACTAGTGCACAAGGGCAAATATCTTAATGTGAGAGGGAGGAGGTACAAAGGTAATCTGATGGGGTAAATGTTTTACACAACAATTAGTTGGTATCTGGAATGAGCTGCCAGAGGAGGTGGTGGTGGAAGGAACAACAACAACATTTAGAAGGCATCTGGACAGGTGCTTGAATGAGCAAGGCTCAGAGAGATTCAAAATTAATGCAGGCAAGTGGGATTAGTATAGATGGGCATGATGGTCAACACATATGTGGTGGCCATATGGTCTGTTTTTCTGCTGTACAGTTTTATGACTCGCGGTTCTCTTAACCCATGCTGCCTCTCCAGAATGGAACTGACAGAATGCTGCCTTAAGGGCCTGTCCCACGAGCATGCGACTTGAATGCGGCAAGCGGGACCAAACCGGAAGCGGGGGCCGCGCGGAGGTCGAATGATCCCCGTACAGGGCCGGTCCCACCAGCATGCGCCTGCATGCGGCGAGCGCGACCAAACCGGAAGCGGGGGCCGCGCGGAGGTCGAGTGAGTGACGTGAAGTTCGAGAGAAGTCCGCAGGAAGTTCGCGCGTGACGTACGGCGTCAAGAGGTGTGTATGGCGTTGAGGCGCTGCGCACGCCCGTCGAGGCGGTGTGTACGGCGTCGAGGCGGCTGCGGGCCGGCTGGCCGTTGCCGCGCGGAATTTTTGAACATGGTCAGTTTTTCGGAGTCCCGCGCGATGCCGGGACCAGCTCTGCACAACTCCATACGGCTCCGGCGATCGAAGTGGGACCGGCCCCGCGAGGCCGTACGGCACAAACGACCACGTTAGGTCGCACTTGCCGCATGCAGTCGCATGCTCGTGGGACAGGCCTTTAACAAATCAAAATTTAAACTCCTTCAATACAAATCGATGGGTATTTTGACCTGAGATAAGGTTTAATGTCATTATTCAATTGGGTTGTAAACCTCAAGGCTTTATAGCCGTGGGTACTCAGTCATTCAAAGTTTAAATAAGTACTTAGATGCATTTGTAGATCCTAGGTAGGGAATTGGCTGTGGCGATACCAAGCTGGAATTGCTGGTGACGGTCAGTAATTGAAGTGGCAGGGCTCACTCTCTTCCAGAGGAGCACAGTCTGACCTAGGTGGACCTGGTGTCAGTGTGAAACAAATGATAGATATCTGGGTTCATGACTGGACCTGACTGTGGAGCCAAGCAGTCTGGCCCAATCCTGCTGGGATTCTCCTTGGGAATCCATCTCTCCCAGCCGGACACAGTGTAGGATTGACGATCCTGTTCATTCCACTGACTGTAAAGTCGGACAGAGTTGGAATATACTCAGTAACCACTCACAGACTAACTAAACCTCCCTAGGATAAACTGGCTTACTCTTGGGTTACTGTCTCTGGATCTTTAATGTCCATCAGAGGGAATCATAAAAAGAACATGGATAATTTAAATGTTTTTATTCATAGTGCTTCACTCAATTTTACTTCACACTAAATCATGGGATTTTTTCAGCCACTTAAACCATTCATTATTGATTGAGGCCTCCTGCTCTGTAAGCACACCCATTTAGTTTTAATTTTAGGGAGTATAAAATCATGAGAGGAACAGATCAGGTGGATGCGCAGTCTCTTGCCCAGAGAAGGTTAATCGAGGATATAGGTTTAAGGTGAAGGGGAAAAGATTTAGTAGGAATTTGAGAGGTAACTTTTTCACACAAAGTGTGGTGGGTGTATGGAACAAGCTGCTGGAGGAGGTAGTTGAGGCTGGGACTATCCAACATTTAAGAAACAGTTAGACAGGTGCATGGATAGGACAGGCTTTGGGGGATATGGACCAAACATAGGCAGATGGGACTAGTGTAGCTAGGACATGTTGGCCGGGTGGGCAAGTTGGGTCGACGGGCCTGTTTCCATGCTGTATCAGTCTATGTGATTTAGCCTGGAAACAGGACTTTCAACCCATCGTTCACCCATTCACACTAGTACTATGTTATTCCATTTTCTCATCCACTTCCTACACACTGGGGCAATTTTACAGAGGCCAGATAACCTGCAAATCCCTTATGTCTGGGATTTTTACAGGTTACATAATCGTGGGTGAACCTGCTGAGTTTAATGAGAGCAGGAAATATGCAAGCATTCTCGATCCTGACTTCAGCTGCAAACCTTGCTGCCCCTTGGTGTTTAGAGAGAGAGAGAGAGAGAGAGAGAGAGAGAGAGAGAGAGAGAGAGAGAGAGAGAGAGAGAGAGAGAGAGAGAGAGAGAGAGAGAGAGAGAGAGAGAGAGAGAGAGAGAGAGAGAGAGAGAGAGAGAGAGAGAGAGAGAGAGAGAGAGAAGACGAAAGAGATGAGATACGAGTATGCGAGCGCGAGAACCTGTAGAGAGAGAGCGAGATCGAGAGAGCAGACGAGAACGAGAGAGAGAACGAGAGAGAGAGAGAGAGAGAGAGAGAGAGAGAGATCTTTCCTCACGACTGGGAAAGAGAGAAAAATGATTTTTCCTCTCTATCCAGTTCTGATATGTTTCTCTTTCCACAGATGCTGTCTGACCTGCAACAAATTAAGGCTATTTATCAGAGCATTCACCAAATTGTATTTGAATATCTGAGTTTGTTTGGGTTTGGGAATGAACTGGAATTTGGGACCGTACAGCATTGGCCATCTATTGAGTTGCCATAGGCGCTGGGCTGAGCTGCTTCCTTCTGCACAGCAGGATGCTATCTTTAATGGATGCACAAAGGTACAATGCTTGCTCCACCATTCCTAGTAATGGCTGTCCTGAATCTCCATCCTGGTAAGCTTTACCTCCTTGCTTATAATTCTGCATTTTATCAACAGAATTAAAGACGTGGCTTCATTTATTGAAGATTTCATGATTTTCACACTGTCCTGAATTTCCCTTCCCTTGTTGGATATCTGTCACCACCTCAGAATTGATATCCATTGCAGATGTGCAATTGCAACATACCTAAATTTTGTTGATACTTCCTACAACACTGCTCTATGTAAGAACTCCATTCTATTCTCCTGATTTCCCTGTCTCCATTTAATTGGCTCCACTGATGAGAGGCACCACACTGGTGTCTCTGAGATGTCTTCATGTTTCTTCCCAAGCCATGACTTACCCCCTACCATCATGGACAAAGAGGAGGTGACTGCATCTCAACCCACATCTCTACTCTCATGCTCTCTCCTGGTCAGAGCAAGTACAGAATTGTGTGGGCCTCACCGTTTGGTTTCCATGATCGTCCATTGCAATTTCCACGATGTCGGATGAGATTCCACCACGAGACACGTTTACCCCTCCCCTCCCATTTCAGCGAATTAAAGGATAATTCCTTTCACGACTCCCAGGTTTGTTTTATTGTTCTCCACCAATCCTCCATTTAATAGCACTTTTCCAAGGCAACTTGGAGATGCAACACCTGTCCTTTTACCTCTTCCCACACCAACTAACTTGCTTTCTCCCCTTCTTCATTCTGACAAGAGATCTTTGGCATGAAGCATTCACCCTGCTTCCCTTTCGTCACATGCAGCCTGACCTGCTCTGTATTTAACAGCAGTTTCTGGACCCCTTCGATGCATCCTCTCATCCTCCATCCACACCCTACCATTCTCCCCAGTGGCGTCACTTTCTCTACTCCAGCTGCCTTGTGCTGAAAAGCAGCTCTGTACCACATTGATTATGTGCCTGAGCTGTGATAACACTTCAGTATTGCTAAAGCTCACTAAAGCTCTTTGGTTAAATCAATCTGCAGTTAATGAAACAGATCTGGCACAATCAATAGCAGAGATTTATTACTTTGCACTGGGGATAACGTCTTTAACTTCCAAAATACAAGACAGTTAGAGCAGGAATAAACCATAACCCTGTACCACCATTGGTAGGCCTCTGGGTAGTGTTGTAGAGCAGAGGGATCTATAGTTCCATGAAGGTCGATTTGCAGGTAGATAAGGTGGTCTAAAAGGCTTTTGGCACTTTGGCCTTCATCAGTCAGTGTATTGAGTATAGAAGTTGGAAGGCCATGGTGTAGTTGTTTAAGACGTTGGCGAGACCGCATTTAGAATATTGTGTTCAGTTCTGGGCACCATGTTATAGGAAAGATATTGTCAAGCTTGAAAGGGTTCAGAAAAGATTTACGAGGGTATTGCCAGGACTAGAGGGTGTGAGCTATAGGGAGAGGTTGAGTAGGCTGGGTCTCTATTCCATGGAGCATAGGAGGATGAGGGGAGATCTTATAGAGGTATACAAAATCATGAGAGGAATAGATTGGGTAGATGCACAGAGTCTTTTACTCAGAGTAGGGGAATCGAGGACCAGAGGACATGGGTTCAAGGTAAAGGGGAAAACAATTAATAGGAATCCGAGGGGTAACTTGTTCACACAGAGGGTGGTGGGTGTATGGAACAAGCTGCCAGAGGAGGAAGTTGAGGCTGGGACTATCCATCATTTAAGAAACAGTTGGACAGGTACATGGATAGGACAGGTTTGGAGGGTTATGGACCAAGCGGGACTAGGGTAGCTGGGACATTGTTGGCCGGTGTGGGTGAGTTGGGCCGAAGGGCCTGTTTCCACACTGTATTACTCTATGATTCTATAGCATGATCACGGCTCATCTACCCAGATAATTTTCCCTTCTGTATCAAGTTGCCATCATCCTCGTCACTGAACATTCAAAAATTAATCTGCATTCTCTTTAAATTACAATGATGATCCAGCCTCCACATCCTTCCAGAACAGAGCATTCCAGAGACACCAGTCTCTATGAGAAGAAATTCTTATGTATTTTATTTTTAAATGCCTGCTCTCTTATCTGATCTTTTAACTATACCTCCTCATTTGAGACTCTCCGATTATTGAGGAAGTGTCAATATTTACTTCAAGTCGAAGACCTATTGGCTGAACTGAGAAGGAGAGATAGCAAGAGGGAGGCATAAGAGACTGGAGATGCTGAAATCTTCAGCATCTGTGGATGAATGGGCAGTCAACATTTCAGGTTGGGACCCTTTTTCAGTTTGAAGGTCTGAGTTCCACCAGCACTTTATATTTGACTCATGAATCCAGCATCTGCAGTTCCTTGTGTCGATAATTGTTAGAACGTAGCACTTGCTCTTGGAAATAATGTTTAAAGAAACATAGAGTAGATTCCATCATGGGAAAACATCATAAATACTTTGGGGGAAATGAGGAGAGAGATAAGTTGATGGGATGGGATGATGAGGGATGGGAGGAGGCTGGTGTGGAGTGAGGACACTGGAGTAAATCAGATAGGATGCCTATTTCTGTGCAGTAGACTCAACAGCAGATTATGGACGGAAGACATTTTTCACGAGCGTGATTTGTGTGCCCCAGTCTCCGAGAGATTGCTTATGGTCGATTTATGCAAAAAAGCATCAAGCCAGTAATAGAAGTATATATTTTTGTGATGTGATGAAATGTGTAATCAATGCTGTTTCATGGCTGAGTGAAGCAGTAGATTCTTTTGCATTGTCAATTGTTCACAATAATGTATTGAAGCATCCACTAAGCAAGCATGAAACTCCAATGTAATACTGATGGATTTGGGTACTGTTAAAGGAGCTGCTTTTTCAGATGCAATGTCAAACAGAGTCCCCATATGTCCCCTTTGGTGGGTATGGGTGATCCCACTGCAACTACTTTAAAGAAGGGCAGAAGAACTCTTCCAGTATCTGAACGACAGGGTTTATTTTCCAACCAACAACACTGTGACAGGTGATCCAGTCACTCACTTATTTGTGGGACTTTGCTGTGCACAATATTGCTGTTGTGTTTCCCCACATAACAATAGTGACCACAGTTCAAAGGTCTGGTGCCTCCTTAGTTTAGAGATAATGCACGGAAACAGGTCCTTCGGCCCACTGATCAGCGTCGATCAGCGATCCCCGTACACGAGCACTATCTTACACACCAGGGACAATTTACAATGTTTACCAAAGCTAATTAACCTGTAAACCTGCACGACTTTGAACCCAAGCATCACAGGGGGAACGTATAAACTCGAGCCAGGATTGAACTGTGTTTGCTTGCCCTGTAAGGCAGCAACTCTACCGCTGTGCCACTGTGTCTCCTCTTTAAGCATTTCCTTGGGGTTGACAGTGAGTTAATTGCACTCTGCACACTCTCCTACAGAAGGTGTTTAAGAATGAACTGCAGATGCTGGAAAATCGAAGGTACATAAAAATGTTGGAGAAAATAAATAATAATTTTTTTTTTTTTAAACTCAGCGGGTGCAGCAGCATCTATGGAGTGAAGGAAATAGGCAACGTTTCGTGCCAAAACCCTTCTTCAGACTGATGAGGGATTTCAGACCCCATCATTTTGAAGAAGGGTTTCGGCCCGAAACGTTGCCTATTTCCTTCGCTCCATAGATGCTGCTGCACCCGCTGAGTTTCTCCAGCAATTTTGTGTACCTCCTACAGAAGGTTTCTGGTATGAAGGACAGAAGGGCAGATTGTGAGAAGGTCCATTCCTTCCGCCGTTTCCTTCTCTGCACTCCCACCAAAATGGACCCAAGTTTCTCAATAGTATTCGGAATGTCATGAAAACCTTCTTCAATTTAAGTGTCGTGCGTCCAGCGATTCCCAGGAATCAGTGGGGAAGTCATTTTTTTCAAAGAGACTTTGAGCATTGCCCTAAATCTGTACAGCTGGTAATCTCCATAAACAAAGCTCGGAATAGTCTGAGCAGGCAGTTTGCAAGGCATCTGGTGTCAGGCATGTGAAGAAGGTGACCTGCACCATGGAGTTCGTTGAGTGGTGCTAAGGACTTTTGCAGGGGAGAGGACACTACCATCGGTTTGTGTATCCTTCTAATGCATGGTGGGGCAGGGGGTGACATGGGTGGCACAGTGGTAGAGTTGCTGCCTTAAAGTGCCAGAGACCCGGGTTCGATCCAGACTATGGGTGCCGTCTGTACGGAGTTTGTACTCTCTCCTCGTGACCCCGTGGACTTACCCCCGGTGCTCTACTTTTCCTCCCACGCTCCAAAGATGTACCGGTTTGCAGCTTAATTTGCTTCAGTAAAAATTGTCCATAGTGTGTAGGATATTACTGGGTTCGCTGGTCAGCATGGACGAGGGTCCATAGGGATTGTTTCCACACTGTATCTCTAAAATAAACTCCAAATTTGGAGGATTTTGCCTTGACAACATTGGTAGTATTCTTCCAGTGCTTCGAGATGCCTGCTGCAGGTAGTCCAGATCTTGTGTATGGGAAGGCAGGGATCACTGCTGCCCCATAGGTTTTGTGCCACTTTTTTCGTCAATTGACCATAGGAAGCATTGAAAGTGATGTTAAGTGCTTGGGGACTCCCTGAGGCTGTGGAAGGTGCTGCAGAGATTCACCACAATCGCCTCTGCATTTCCAGAACCATGAGTTGGGGAGAGCAGGAATTTTGCAAGGTTGGTTTAACTCAATCAATGCCAGTGGTATAAATGAGCTTGTCAGTGTCATGAATAGAAGAGAGAGTTGTGTGATAAAGACCTCTCTGCCACCACTGACAACTATTTACAATAATACGTACAATACTAAATTATTCGAAAACAAACCCACCACCACAATAGAAGTAAAACATGTTTTTCTTAAATGACTATTTCCCCATCCTTATTAAAGATGCATTCCACCCCTCGCGGTGCCCAGCGGTACCGGAAATCCTCCAGCGGGCCCGTGGACAGCGCATAGTCCCTTTCTAGTACCACCGCAGACGTAACCCCGGAAAAGGGGCAGGCAGCCGGCTCGGGAAGGGCACTCTTCTGCCTGGCGCTGTGACTCATGGATGGCCAGCTTGGCCAGGCTTAGGAGCAACCCAACCAGGACATCTTTGGCCCTATCCTCTCCCCTATGCGCAGGGTGTCCAAAGATGAGGATGGTGGGTGTGAAGTGCAACTAGAAGGCAAGGAGCAGCCCCTTTAGATATTGGAACAGGGGCCCTCGTAGTCCCTTTGGGTGATGGCATGTCTTGGGAACAGCTTGATGCTGGGTGTGGTGGTTGAATGCAATGCATAGAGCTGGCTGGAGCCCAGGGCTTTTTTTTGGAAGGGGGGGGGGAGCGGGGTGCAGGAAAAGGGTATTCATTCACAAAGTGCTCCATAGAATGCAATGTGCCATTGGTGGCATCCAATGGTATACCGACTTGTCATGTTTGTAGGAGCATTCAAAAGCCATGAAGCAAACTCTCTTAACTGAGAATTGTACAGCGGTGATCCTTTGCCTCTTTGTTGTCATCTGGGAAACTCAGCCTTCAAGATCATCTCAATGGGAGGGAAGACACAGACCTCATACCCTAACGTGCTTTTGGAATTAGTTTACTGTCACGCCAATGTCTTGCTTACCTGCACTAAACTGTACAATAAAGAGAATCCTTCCTTCAACACCACTTGCCATGCCTGTGCTTACTACTCCGTGTCCAATGTATGCATCGTGTAATGTATTCTGTGGGCCACCTGTTGCATTGGGGTATTGCAACCCCATCACCTTCAGCTTGGATTTATGCTTTGATGTGCATATGTGATTGAAAACATTCGCTGAAGCTATTTGATTGCATGAAGCTCTGGCAATTCAAAATAAAAGATGAATTGTTCAATTATTTTCCACACTGTCGACTAACAGCTTATTTTGTATGATGTTATGGTTTTACAATTTTTCCATTTACGCACATTTTATTGTAATGGAAATTCTAATTTCCTTCCTCAAATCTGTGATCTGACTGAGAAATATTTGATTATGCACAAGGAAATACAGTAAAACAATAGGAATATTCAGTGGCACTGCAATGTAATTTATCAAAGTCCTCTTAAAAATAATGCCATTGATTTATATCAAACTTTGGAAAAGGAGCATTGTTGTCAAGGAAGACATTTATTCCCCATCCCTAATACCTTTCTGTAGGCGATGGAGATGCGATATTATTTGCACAATGTGCCCGGTGCCAAATCAGCTCAATTTTTCATTCACTGCATATGCCTATGCCGAGGGGTCGGTGACATTACAACGTGACTTGGGAGCATCCTGCAGTGACCTCCCAAAGTAAACCATCAGTCTTGAGGCAATGCAGTTAAAACCCGAAAGTATGTAGGAATGAACTGCAGATGCTGCTTTACACCGAAGATAGACACAAAATGCTGGAGTAACAAAGAGGGACAGACAGCATCTCTGGAGAGAAGGAATGGGTGACATTTCGGGTTCGGGACCTGAAGAAGGGTCATGACCCGAAACATCACCCATTCCTTCTCTCCAGAGATACTGCCTATCCCGCTGAGTTACTCCAGCATTTTGTGCCTATCTTCGGTAAAACCCGAAAGTCATGCATTGTTGATGTACAACATGATTACCCTGGAGTCATTTGGGGGATGCCATCTGCAGGTTTAGTTTAGACAGGTTTAGAGATACATTGTGGAAACAGGCCCTTCAGCCCATCGAGTCCAAACCAATCACCGATCCCTGTACACTGGCATTGTCCTACACACTAGGGAAAATTTACAATCTTTACGGAAGCCAATTAACCTACAAAACTGTTCGTCTTTGCGGTATGGGAGGAAACCGGAGTACCCGGAGAAAATCCACACGGTCACGGGGAGAACGTACAAACTCCGTACAGACAGCATCCATACTCAGGATCAAACCCAGGTCTCTGACATGTAAGGCAGCAACTCTATTGCTGCGCCACCATGCCGCCCTGAAGAATGAGAAGACTACGAAGTCGGTGTCATCATTATGGCCCAAAGGAACTATTTGGTGTATAAAATCATGAGAGGAATAGATCGGGTAGATGCACAGAGTCTCTTGTCCAGAGTGGAGGAATCAAGGACCACTGGACATAGGTTCAAGGTGAAGGGGAAAAGATTTAATAGGAATCTGAGGGGTAATTTTTTCACACAAAGTGTGGTGGGTGTATGTAACATGCTGCCAGAGGAGGTAGTTGAGGCTGAGACTATCCCAACATTTAAGAAACAGGTAGACAGGTACATGGATAGGTTAAGTCTGGAGGGGTTTGGACCAAGCGCAAGCAGGTGGGACTAGTGTAGCTGGGACAAGTTGGCCGGTGTGGGCAAGTTGGGTCGAAGGGCCTGTTTCTACACTGTATCACTCTATGACTCATTGACTCTAAGTCCCAACCATATGTGAAAATGCCACAATCCCACAGGTGGGACTGGGAAGGGTGTGCTACAAAAGGATTGCTTCAATGTATTGTATTGAAGCAATCACTTCTGCCACACAACTCATGGATGCATCGGGATCATGCTCTTGCCAGGTGAAAGGTCCAGGAAGATGGGCAGCACAATGGCCAAGGTGGGAGAGCCTCTAACTCACCTACCCAGTGAACCGAGTTCAACCCTGCCCTCAGGAGTTGCCTGCGTGGAGTTGGCACGGGTTCTCCCTGTGACTGGGTTGGTTTCCCCTGGGCTCTCTAGTTTCCTCTCACATCCCAAAGACGTACAGGTCGGTGGTTAAATTGGTCCACATAATTTACTACTAGTGAATAGGTATTTGGCAGAATCTGGGGGCAGTGGATCAAAACGTGGGAATCATAAAATAGGTTGGGGTAAAATCAGTACAGAAATGAATGCTTGATAATCATCATGGTCTCAGTGGGCCGAAGGGCCTGTTTCAGTGCTTTATCAGATTGAGTGGAGGTTAACAAAGGAAGGCTGGAACCTTGCCTTCACAGGGGAGCCAAACATCTGTCTGTCTCAAGCTCAGCGACTGATGAATGATGACAATACCCGGCGCTGCTTACAAGATAAACTAATCACCTCTGCCTGCACATGATCCACATTCCTCCATCCTCTGCATAATCCATGTGCCCATGCGAAATACTTCAATGCCATTATGGCATCTGGCTCCACTGCAGCATGCCAGGACCCACTATCTCTGTAAAAGACTTGCACATTTCCTTTTAAATGTTCCGATCTCGCCTCAGCTATGCCCTCACATCTTTTGGTGTTTTTCCCTGCCTTTCTTATCTTCAAGTTTTCTTTCATTCTTTCAAGTACTTTACATCTGCCCTACCAGGGATATATCCATGTCGCCTATAGCCCAGACTATGCAACATTGTCCTGAGCACACAACATTAAAAATATTAAATGATTCAATGAAACTTTATTGTCACATGTACCTAGGTGCAGTGAAATTCTTTACTTTTTTGCAAACAATACACAAAGTACACAAAAGAGTCGCCAAAGTTATAAAAAGTACTAATTTGAGTCATTTTTGTCCCTCTTCATTCTCAGCCTCTCCTGCTGGGTGCCTCGTAGTTCTCAGCGGCCCCCTCACGCCAGGTCCCTCTTAGTCCACCCCCCCCTCCCTCCCCCCCTCAAGCTCATGCCATTGCCCTCTCACACACACAAATTTGCTTAACTGCTCATTTAACGGCTGCATTATTCCACCTTATCACTGAAACTCCCTTTGTCCACCCATTGCACTCCCTCACCTTACCTGCTCAATAGACTAACTTGTTTTCTCCATGCAAAACACAAGCTGCTAATGTTTTGCTCAAGATTGCAGCATCTGCTGTTCCTTATATCTCTCTTTGTTTTCTCTATCTCTCACTTCTGATGAAGGAGCTCATCCTGATTTCCACAGATGCTGCCTGATCTGCTGAGTTTTTTCCTGTATTTTCTGTTCTTATTTCAGATTTTCGGCAACAGCAGTTTAATAAAAATGTTCACGCAGAAGATTCTATCCTAAAGTAAAACATCAATATACTGCTATTTTAAACATCATTTTTTTTTTAAATCTAAGGGAGGATGTCACGCATATAATGTTAGATTGGTGACATTATGAAATATATCAACAGATTCATTGCACTCTGCAAATAAATAGCAACATGGTTTAAGGTAGAATATTCCAGAAACTTGGAGGTGAAGCTGCCTCATCATGTGTAGGAGGAACATGGTACAAATGTTGTCATAGATCTCTGTAATTCGTTTTATTTCAAGGAAAACCTTTAGTTTAAACAATGGACTTGATGCCCATATCTATGATAGCAAATGTGAGAAAAGACAAAAGGCACAAGGTGCGCTTAAAAATGCTGTAGCACTTTAAAAGGTTTAATTGAAGACTGATATGGACCCAAATTCTTTGAAATCTCAAATTAATACAAAGTGCAACTTCCTTGACTCATTATTTTTAGCATCCCATTAACACATTGTTATTTTATTTTGGCAGTGCTATTTAAATGTAGATGTTTGCACAAGTGTTATGCACTGATAGCGTCACACATCACAGGACACAAAGCAGTCCAAATGATCAGCACCTGTTTTTGGTGCTGCAGTGTTAGGATTGTGTTTAAATGCGATGCAGCCACTCGCCTGGTTCATTCTCACAAAACTGCCCAAACCCACAACCTTTGTCAACAAGAAGGATAAGGACAGCAGGTGTGAAGGAACCTACCTGTCCCTCTTCAAGTCACATGATGTTCCATCATTGCTGGCTCCACATCCACGGGACCAAGTTAACCAGGATGACTTCAGAATGTAAGCAGTTTAAGAAGGTGGCTCACCACAGCCTTCTTAGATATGGATGAGCAATAAATGCTGACTTGCCAGTGATGCTCATGTTTCATAAATATGAATGTATTTATTTATTTCTGTCTTTCCATCTATCTGCATCTAAAGTATCTGCATCTGTATCTGTGCCTGTATCTATCTGTTTCCATCTACATGCATCAGGTTTTGTACCTTTTCATACCTCTAGTTTCCCTCTCCCTTGACTGACGGGTCTGAAGAAAGGTCTCAACCAGAAATGTCATCTATTCCTTTTCTCCAGACATGCTGCCTGACCCGCTCAGTTATTCCAGCATTGTGTGTCTATCTATATCTAAAACTTGATCTACCTAAATATGATCTACATTAACTCTTTTCTTTCTGCATCGTTTTGCTCCAACAATCAATACCAGTTTCCCCATCTCTATTTCCATCTTAGCATCCATTTTGTCCCACCACCACCTTTTTTTAAATCTCTGTTTAGATTCATAGAGTCATAGAGTCATACAGCGTAGAAACAGGTCCTTTGCCCAACTTGCCCTCACTGGCCAACATGTCCCAGCAACACTAGTCCCACCAGCCCACAATACTTCAAACCTGTCTTATCCATGTACCTGTCTAACCATTTCTTAAACATTGGGATAGTCCCAGCCTCAACTACCTCTTCTGGCAGCTTGTTCCACACACCCACCACCCTTTGTGTGAAAAGGTTACCTCTCAGATTCCTATTAAATCTTTTCCCTTTTACCTTAAAACTATGTCCTCTGGTCCTCGATTCACCTACTCTGGACAAAAGGCATCTACCCGATCTATTCCTGGGGTGGAGGGGTGTTATTCTGGCTGGAGTTCTGTGACCAGTGGAGTTCCACAAGAATCTATGCTGGGACTTCTGTTGTTTGTAATGTCAATAAATGACTTGGACGTAAATATAGGTGGGTTGGTTAATAAGTTTGCAGCCAACACCAAATTGATGGAGTTGCGGACAGTGAGGAAGGTTGCCAAAATATACAGCAGAATATAGATCAGCAACAGAAATGGGTGGAAAAAATGTCAGATGGAGTTTAATCTGATCAAGTGTGAGGTGTTTCACTTTGCGAGGTTAAATGTAAGGTAGAAATATACTATTAATGGCGACCCTTAACAGCATTGATGTACAGAGGGATCATGTGACCCAAGCCCACAGCTCCCTGAAAGTGGCAATACAAGTAAATAGAGTGGTAAAGAAGGTGTTTGGTATGCTTGCCTTCATCGGTTGGGGCATTTAGTATAAGAGTCAAGAAGTCATGTTGCAGCTTTATAGGATATTGGTTTTGGAGTACCGTGTGCAATTCTAGTTGCCCATTGCAGGAAGGATATGAAGGCTTTGCAGAATGCTACCTAAGATTACAGGGAATTAGCTACAAGGAAAGGTTGGACAAACTTGGATTATTTTCTCTGGAATGGTGGAGGTTGAGGGGAGACCTGAACCTGTGGTTCAAATTTGTCACACAGAGAGTGGTGGGTGCCTGGGGTTTGAGGCCAGGGGTGATGGTGGAGACAGATACGATAGGGGTGTTTAAGATAATTGGAATAGCCACATGGATATGCAGTGAATGGAGGGATATGGATCACGTACAGGCAGAGGAGATTAGTTGAACTTAGCATCATGTTTGGCACGGACATTGTGAACTGAAGGACCTGTTGCTGTACTGTACTCTTCCGTGTTGTATGCCTGCAGCCCTGTTTCCAAATTCTACATTTCACTATATCAGTTCTTACAGAAAAAAGTCAACGTTTTACCATACCTTGCCTTTTGCCCAGCCCACTGCGACGCATCACTAAAATTGTGCCTTCTGAATCCCATCAATGGGAGAGCATGTAAGCATCGTTAGACTTCATTGTCACTGAAATATATCCATCAAAGTACCTCTCAGTATTCACAGCGGATTATTTAGAAATCTTTCAAGAGTGTCAGAGATAAATTCTTCATCAAAGATGTTGCATTAGCGGATTATTGATAAACTTGGCTTGTCACCTAGCCGTGAGTGGCATTCTGCAGAAGTATTCATTGTGTAAGTACCGCGCACATCATTCAAGATGCATTTCCTCAGAATGGCAATAAATTCCAACTAACGCAGGAGGTTGTGTGAATGTTTTGATGTGTTGAATATCTGTCAGGCACTTGTCAATCTGTTCTTCCTTTGCTCCCAAATCCCCACCTTTACTGCTGCAAAGCTAGTTTAGACAAAGCTGTCACAATGAGACTCACATTCTGTTCCTTCTCATCCCACTTTAATCATGGCTTTGTCAATTCAACACACGTATGAAACCTACCCGATGATGAAAGGCCTAGAGTGAACGTGGAAATGGTTTTCAGCAATGGGAGAGCCTGGAACCAGAGGGCAGAGTCTCAGAATAAAAAGATGTACTTTCAGAGTGGGGATGAGAGGGAATTTCTTTAGCCAGAGGGTGGTAAATCTATGGAATTTAATGCCACAGACAGTCATGGAGGGAAAGATATTGGATATTTTTAAACTGGAGATTGATAGATTCTTCATTTGTTAGGGGGTCAAAGGTTACTGGGAAAGGTTAGAGAATGGTGTTGAGAAGGAAAAAGAATTAATTATTAAATGTAGACTCCATGGGCCAAAATGGCCTAATTATGTTCCTATGTTTTGTTTCGTTGAGTTTAATTCATTGTCACATGTACCGAAATACAGTGAAAAGCTTTTGTTGCGTGCTAACCAGTCAGCGGAAAGACAATGCATTATTAGAATTGAGCCATCCACAGTGCACAGATAAGTGATAATGGGAATATCATGAATAACGTATAGTACAAGATAGCATAGAAACATAGATAGAAACATAGACAATAGGTGCAGGAGTAGGCCATTCAGCCCTTCGAGCCAGCACAGCCATTCAATATGATCATGGTTGATCATGCAAGTTCTGGCTTTTTCTCCATATCTCTTCATTCCCTTGGCTCTGAGCTAAAACAAACTCTCTCTTGAAAACATCAGAGGTTGTGTGAATATTTTGATGTGATGTATGTTTAAAGTCCTATTAATTATAGTCTGAGGGTCTCCAATGAGGTAGATAATAGCTCAGGACTGCTTTCTAGTTGTTTTGGAGGGTGGTTAAGTTTTCTGATAACATCTGGGAAGAAACTGCTTTCTACGGCGCATCTGTAGAAGTTGGTGAGAGGTGCTGGGGACATGCCGAACTTTATAAGTCTTTTAAGGAAGCGATGGCATTGGTGTGCTTTCTTGGCCATTGCTTCAATATGGGTGGACAAGGACAAGTTGCTGGTGATATTTACTCCTTGGAATTTGAAGCTTTCAACCATATCTACTTCAGCGCTATCAATGCATGTCGCCTTATGGTCTTATGTTCCCAGACAAGCTCAAGGCCGTATGAAGATTATGTTTCAGTCTCGTTCCAACAGTGTTCAAGCAAAGCATCAATAGTAATTGACTAAAACAAAGTTGTTCACCAACAACATCAGCTATGACACACTTTTGAATTGCATTAGGCTGCTACTTTATGGGGTCAGTAAAATAATGATTCTGGAAATAGTTCCTATGTTGAACTTGTCCGTTAGTAAATATTATTTTTATTATTCATTTTTTGGAAATTGGGCATTGCCAACATTTCCCACCTATCTCTAATTGCCCCTGATAAGGCGATGGTGAGCAACATCTTTGAGCCACTGTGAAGCTATTCTGACAGTGCTAAGGGGGAGGGAGTACCAGCATTTCAGCACAGTGACAGTTACGACCAGAGATTTACAGAAGCTCCCCAGGATACAGAAGACATGGAGGCACAGGGAACTACAATTGTTGGAATCTTGAGCCAAACACAAACTGGTGAAGCAATTCAGCGGGCCAGGAGGCATGTAGACAGCAGACATTTCAGGTCAGGACTCTTCTTCAGACTGGTTATAAAAGAGAGAAGAAAGTTGAAAAAGAGACTGATAGGGTGGAGAAAGTTCATGTTCATAAGTCATAGGTCCATCGAGTCTACTCCACCATTCAATCATCGCTGATCTATCTTTCCCTCTCAACCCCATTCTCCTGTCTTCTCCCCATTCTCCATACAGACAGGAAGTGTCTGTCCATCCTCCTGTCTTCTCCGCATTCTCCCTACAGACTGGCGGCCTGGTGCCATCGCAGCAACCTGGAGCTCAATGCTCTTAAGACAGTGGAATTGATAGTAGACTTTAGGAGAGCTTTCCCTCCCCTCACCCCACTCACCATCAACAACACCACAGTCACATCTGTGGAGTATTTTAAGTTCCTGGGAACCATCATCTTCAAGGACCTTAAATGGGCAGCTAGCATAGACTCTACAGTCAAAAAGGCACAACATAGGATGGACTTCCTGCGGCAGCTGAGGAAGCACAATCGTTCATGGACTGTTCTCACAATCAAACCCTTACATAACCCACAGACTGTAGAGTAAACCCTTACTTTAACTGACTTTATAATGGATTTCAGTTATAGCGGACTGTACTACCGACGGCTGCCCACACCGCCCCTGGCTTGTGCTGCCTTCCCTGCTGCTTGCACTGCCAGCTTAGCTTGCCTGCTTGCAGCACTGACAGCCTCTGCACCGCCCCCACTCGATTCTACCTCTGCACCAGCCCCTGCTTGCGCCGCATCCCCGTCCAACCTTCAGCTGCGAACGCCAGTCAAAGAAAAATGAAAGGCTTGGATAGAGTGAATGTGGAGAGGATGTTTCCACTAGTGGGAGAGTCTAGGACTAGAGGTCATGGCCTCAGAATTAAAGGACGTTCTTTTATGAGGAGAAATGTATTTAGTCAGATGGTGGTGAATCTGAAGAATTATTTGCCACAGAAGGCTGTGGAGGTCGTCAATGGATATTTTTAAGACAAGAGATAGAAAGATTTTTGATTAATACAGGTGTCAGAAATTATGGGGAGAAGGCAGGAGAAGGCGGTTAGGAGGGAGAGATAGACCAGCCATGATGTAATGGCGGAGTAGACTTGATGGGCCGAATGGCCTAAACCTAGTCCTATCACATGACTTTATGACCGTACGAAAAGACTATACATGTAGCTCTCTGCTTCAGAGCCAAGATAGTAAGTCAGAGAAAGAATGGGGAATTGCATTGAGTTCTGCACCCAAATGCTGTGCAAACCCACCAGAAGTGGCCCAGTAGATATTAGCTGCACGTTTGAATGCGACAATTGGTAGAAAATGCATTTCACAACAAAATAGCTCAATTTAAAACCTTCCAGGAAGTTTAAAAGTTTTGAAGTCTGCTTATCGATAGTAATTTGTTCTCTCAGCCTCCATATTTTTCAGTTTTAGTGATTAAGTACACCATTGAGATATATTTGACAGTAACTATTGTGAGGGACCCTTGAAGCAGAGCACACGATTATTCCTGATGGAGATGGGTATCGGTCACTACTCATTTTCCAGCCTAAAATAAGAAATTAACTGGCCACATTATCATTCAGTGTAATATTCAGACTCATAAGAATATTTCATTCAGATTCAAAAGAATATTTCAGGTTCATAATTGCCTGGCAGCCAATAAACCTTTGAAGTCAAAACACTGTGGGAATCACAGCAATCTACCTTTGCAAAGGAACCTCCTGCAACAGCACTGTGCATCTGACAATTACTGTACGGTGGTGTAGCGGTAGGGTTGCTGCCTTACAGGACCAGAGACCCGGGTTCGATCTTGACTACAGGTGCTTGTCTGTACGGAGTTTGTACGTTCTCCACGTGACCGTGTGTGTTTTCCCTGGGTACTCCGGTTTCTTCCCATATTTCAAAGACGTACTGGTTTGTCGGTTAATTGCCTTGGTATAAAGACCGAAGGGCCTGTTTCCACACTGTATTGCTAAACTGACATTCCATCTACCACTTTTAACAGTTTAGTTTAGTTTAGTTTAGAGATACAGTGTGGAAACAGGCCCTGCGGTCCACCAAGTCCGCACCGCCCAGCAATCCCCGCACACTAATACTATCCTGCACAGATTATGGATAATTTACAATTTTACCAAGCCAATTTTCTACAGACCTGTCTGTCTTTGGAGTGTGGGAGGAAACCGGAGAATCCGGAGAAAACCCACTTATTTTGCGGGAAGAACATACAAACTCCATACAGACAGTACCCGTAGTCAGAATCTGTTGCTATAAAGCAGCAATACCACCATTCCGCCACCTTGTCGTCCCTATTTTGTTATTTTTTCACAAAGAAATCCACAACTGTGTCTCCAATGTGTTCCTCTGCACAATGTTGGCTACACTGACAGCATCTCCCAGTTTCTACAGATGCACAGCTTGGCATGGCAACAACTCCGCCCAAGACCACAATAAACTGATTCAGATGAAAGACCACCAGTATCCTGTTTATTCCCTCTTCTTCCCTCTCCCCTCAAGCAAAAGATGCAACGGCTTGCACGTATGTACCACCAGATTCAAAAACATCTTCTTCCCTGCTGTTATCTGTTTCATGAACAGACCTCCCATGCGCCACAAATGTACTCCCGAACTCTATCTTAATGCACCACCTACACATCTTTGTATCTGTAGTTTTTTCTGCTGCTGTAACACTATGTGTTTATTTTCTCCTTTGCACTACCTGTTGTCTTCATGTATGGCATAATCTACCTAGACAGCAAGCAAAATAAAGTTTATCACTGTATCACCAAAAATTGCAGCAGGATCTCGATCGGTTGGGCAGGTGGGCTGAGGAATGGTTGATGGAATTTAATGCAGAGAAATGTGAGCTGTTGCATTTTGGGAAGCCTAATCAGGGCAAGACCTACACAGTGAATGGTGGAGCTCTGGCGAGTATGGTAGAGTAGAGGGATCTAGGAAGGCAGGTACAAAGTTCCTTGAAAGTGGCATCACAGGTGGATAGGATGGTCATAAATGCTTATGGCACATTGACCTTCTTCAGTCAGGGCATTGCGTATAGAAGTTGGAAGGTCATATTGCAGTTATACAAGATGTTGGTGAGGCCACATTTAGAGCATTGTATTTAGTTTTGGCCACCACGTTATATGAAATATTTTCTCAAGCTGGTAAGGATGCAGAGAAGATTTATGAGGATGTTGCTAGGACTTGGGGGCCTGAGCTAAAGGAAGAGGTTGTGCAGGCTAGGACTCTATTCCTTGGAGCACATGAGATTAATGGGTGATCTTATAGAGATGTACAAAATCACATCTCTTAAGGGTGAATGCACATAGCCTCTTGCCAAGAACAGGGGAATCGAGAACAAGAGGACATTGGTTTGTGAGGGGGGAAAGATTTAATAGGGACCTGAGGGGTAACTTTTTCACACAAAGGCGGGTGGGTGTATGGAACAAGCCGCTGGAGGAGGTAGTTGAGGTGGGAATATTGCAACTTTTAAGAATCATTTAGACAGGTACATGGATGGGTTAGGTTTAGAGGGATAAGGACCAAACACAGGCAGGTGGGACCAGTGTAGATGGAGCATGTTGATCGGTGCGGGCAAGTTAGGCTGAAAGGCCTGTAACCACGCTGTAAGAATCTATGTATTGATGACACTATACGTTAGTTAATACAGGGTCTGATACAACAATGCATCAGTCATATCACAGGATACTTCCTTGTAATGTATCATAAGAACACTATCCATAGATGGTACGTAGCGGGCATAGGTTTAAGGTGTAAGGGGAAAGATTTAAAGAAGAACAGAGAGCCAAATTCTCCACACAGAGGGTTGTGGGTATATTACCATATAATATAACCATATAACAATTACAGCACGGAAACAGGCCATCTCGACCCTTCTAGTCCGTGCCGAACACGTATTCTCCCCTAGTCCCATATACCTGCGCTCAGACCATAACCCTCCATTCCTTTCCCGTCCATATAACTATCCAATTTATTTTTAAATGATAAAAACGAACCTGCCTCCACCACCTTCACTGGAAGCTCATTCCACACAGCCACCACTCTCTGAGTAAAGAAGTTCCCCCTCATGTTACCCCTAAACTTCTGTCCCTTAATTCTCAAGTCATGTCCCCTTGTTTGAATCTTCCCTACTCTCAGTGGGAAAAGCTTATCCACATCAACTCTGTCTATCCCTCTCATCATTTTAAAGACCTCTATCAAGTCCCCCCTTAACCTTCTGCGCTCCAAAGAATAAAGCCCTAACTTGTTCAACCTTTCTCTGTAACTTAGTTGCTGAAACCCAGGCAACATTCTAGTAAATCTCCTCTGTACTCTCTCTATTTGTTGACATCGTTCCTATAATTAGGCGACCAAAATTGTACACCATACTCCAGAATTGGCCTCACCAATGCCTTGTACAATTTTAACATTACATCCCAACTTCTATACTCAATGCTCTGATCTATAAAGGCCAGCACACCAAAAGCTTTCTTTACCACCCTATCTGCATGAGATTCCACTTTCAGGGAATTGTGCACAGTTATTTCCAGATCCCTCTGTTCACCTGCATTCTTCAATTCCCTACCATTTATCATGTACGTCCTATTTTGATTTGTCCTGCCAAGATATAGCACCTCACACTTATCAGCATTAAACTCCATCTGCCATCTTTCAGCCCACTCTTCTAACTGGCATAAATCTCTCTGTAGACTTTGAAAATCTACTTCATTATCCACAACCCCACCTATCTTAGTATCATCTGCATACTTACTAATCCAATTTACCACACCATCATCCAGATCATTGATGTACATGACAAACAACAGTGGACCCAACACAGATACCTGTGGCACCCCACTAGTCACTGGCCTCCAACCTGACAAACAACCATCCACCATTACTCTCTGGCATCTCCCATTCAGCCACTGTTGAATCCATCTTGCTACTCCACCATTAATACCCAACCATTGAACCTTCTTAACCAACCTTCCATGAGGAACCTTGTCAAAGGCCTTACTGAAGTCCATATATACAACATCCACTGCTTTACCCTCATCAATTTCCCGAGTAACCTCCTCAAATAATTCAAGAAGATTAGTCAAACATGACATTCCAGGCACAAATCCATGTTGACTGTTCCTAATCAGACCCTGTTTATCCAGATGCTTATATATATTATCTCTAAGTATCCTTTCCATTAATTTGCCCACCACTGACGTCAAACTAACAGGTCTATAATTGCTAGGTTTACTCTTAGGCCCCTTTTTAAACAATGGAACAACATGCGCAGTACGCCAATCCTCCGGTACTATTCTTGTTTCTAATGACATTTGAAATATTTCTGTCATAGCCCCTGCTATTTCTACACTAACTTCCCTCAATGTCCTAGGGAATATCCTGTCCGGACCTGGAGACTTATCCACTTTTATATTTCTCAAAAGTGTCAGTACTTCCTCTTCTTTGAATCTCATAGTTTCCATAGCTACTCTACTTGTTTCCCTTACCTCACATAATTCAATATCCTTCTCCTTGGTGAATACCGAAGAAAATAAATTGTTCAATATCTCCTCCATCTCTTTTGGCTCTGCAGATAGCTGTCCAGTCTGACTCTCTAATGGACCAATTTTATCCCTCGTTATCCTTTTGCTATTAATATAGCTGTAGAAACCCTTTGGATTTACTTTCACCTTACTTGCCAAAGCAACCTCATATCTTCTTTTAGCTTTTCTAATTTCTTTCTTAAAATTCTTTTTACATTCTTTATACTCCTCAAGCACCTCATTTACTCCATGCTGCCTATAATTATTGTAGATCTCTCTCTTTTTCCGAACCAAGTGTCCAATTTCCCTTGAAAACCATGGCTCTTTCCAATTTTTACTATTTCCTTTCAACCGAACAGGGACATAAAGATTCTGTACTCTTAAAATTCCACCTTTAAATGTCCTCCATTTCTCTTCCACATCTTTCCCATAAAACAAACTGTCCCAATTTACTCCTTTTAAATCCTTTCGCATCTCCTCAAAGTTAGCCTTTCTCCAATCAAAAATCTCAACCCTAGGTTCAGTTCTGACCCTCTCCATAATTATGTTGAAACTAATGGTATTGTGATCACTGGTCCCGAACTGTTCCCCAACGCATACCTCTGCCACCTGACCGTAACAGGAGGTCCAGCACCGCCCCTTCTCTAGTAGGTACTTCTATGCATTGCTGCAAAAAACTATCCTGCACACATTTTACAAACTCCAACCCATCCAGCCCATTTACAGAATGTGTTTCCCAGTCTATGTGTGGAAAATTGAAATCTCCCACAATCACTACCTTGTGCTTACTACTAATATCTGCAATCTCCTTACATATTTGCTCTTCCAATTCTCGCTCCCCATTTGGCGGCCTATAATACACCCCTATAAGTGTTGCTACCCCTTTCCCATTTCTCAGTTCCACCCAAATAGCCTCCCTAGACGAGCCCTCTAATCTATCCTGCCAAAGCACTGCTGTAATATCTTCCCTGATAAGCAATGCAACACCTCCACCTCTTGCCCGTCCAATTCTATCACACCTGAAGCAACGAAATCCTGGAATATTTAGTTTCCAATCACAGCCCTCCTGCAACCATGTTTCACTGATCGCCACAACATCATACTTCCAGGTGTCAATCCAGGCTCTGAGTTCATCCACCTTTCTTACAATGCTCCAATGAAGCAAGCTTGTAGGCGCAGGTATAATTACAATGTTTCAAAGGTATTTGGACAGATACATATATTGGAGGTAGGGGATATGGGACAAATGCAGGCAAATGGAACTAGCTCAGGTAGGCAACTTACTGGCAAGGACAAGTTGGGATTAAAGGGCTGCTTCTTTGCTGATAATGCTATGATTCAGAGAGAATGGTCAAACAACATTATATCAGAAGCTTTGACCATTTTGGAGAGTGTTATCAAAATCAATTCACTGAAGCAAGATGTGGAGGAAAGATCATTCACTGTGTTATCAACCATTGATGTTTCTCACAAGTGAGGAATCATTCCTTTTCCATTTCCTTTTATGAAATGTACAAAGGCCCTATAGGGACAAGCACACTGAAAAATATCTCACATCTGCCAGATATGAAACTACAATCATAAAGCACAAATAAAATCAAAAGCTCTTTCCTCAGTTAGAACTTGTCATGTCACTTTGACATGGGCAGTTTTTTAACACGTTGGGTGCTGAGCTAATCATTTGCTCTGTTCTTACAGTTGTGTTAGTCGGGGTTCAAGCCTGGATACTGCAGAGAATGCAGGATAATATTGTGCAATTATATAAAGTTGAACTAAATTGGAATCAATCCTTATGTTAGAGCTGGGACCGACACTGTTTAAAAGATATAAAAATTAATGGGTGGAAGTAAAGCGAGAGAGTTGTTTGATGGTACACAAAATTGCTGGAGAAACTCAGCGGGTGCAGCAGTATCTATGGAGCGAAGGAAATAGGCGACGTTTCGGGCCGAAACCCTTCTTCACACTGATGGGAGGTGGGGGGGAGAAGGAAGGAAAAGGGGAGGAGGAGGAGCCCGAGGGCGGGCTGATGGGAGGGTGGGAGGAGACAGCTAGAGGGTTGAGGAAGGGGAGGAGACAGCAAGGACTAGCAAAATTGGGAGAATTCAATGTTAATGCCATCCGGACGCAAGGTACCCAGACGGAATATGAGGTGCTGTTCCTCCAATTTCCGCTGTTGCTCACTCTGGCAATGGAGGAGACCCAGGACAGAGAGGTCGGATTGGGAATGGGAGGGGGAGTTGAAGTGCTGAGCCACCGGGAGGTCAGGTTGGTTATTGCGGACTGAGCGGGGCATACGAGCTAATGAGCAAGAGCACACACTTGGTAAATTCCCCCATTAGCGCCTGTGGTCAGGAACTCTTTAGGAAAGCATAATAACCTGGGACATTATATGAGTTTATTAACCTACAACATAAAACCATAGAACATAGAAGAGTACAGTACAGGAATGGGCCCTTCAGCCCACAATGTTTGTGCCGAACACGATTCCAAACTAAACTGATCTCATCTGCCGATAGATGATCCAAGTCTCTCTGTTCCCTGCACTTCCATGTGCAAGCCTCTTAAACACCGCTATCATATCTGCTGCCATCAACATGACTGGCAATGCATTCCAGGCCCTCACCAATCTGTGTGGAAGAAACTTCCCCCACCCACTCCATTCAACTTGCCCCTCTCAACTTATAGCTATTCCTTCTTAGTGTTTCGAGGGAAATAGACCTAGCCCAGTATGGCAACTTGGTCGGCTTGGACTGTAGGACCTGCTCTATGGACTACCCTCTGAGTGAGAAAGTTGCCCATGAAGTCCTTGTAGTGGCCATTTGGCCTGTTTTGCATGTCATTGATAATGGCATGTGCCTTTAAATTTTAGACTGCCCGTTATATTGTGGGTGGGATTTACGACGTGTTTTTGGGCGTGTTTGGAGCTTAGATGCTCGCGCCGAAGTTTCGTTTTTAGATTAGTTTGGAGAGACAATGGGGAAGGGTAACCCTTCTACCATGCGGGCCATGCGGGGTCCACGGGAGATCTAAAGGAGATCATGCGGGATCATGCCAGTGTTATGGAGACACGAGGAGTTTTCTAATGTCTAAAGTAATAAGCTGGAGTTCGAAGAGGATTGTAGTAACGAGTGAGAAGAAATTTGGATGTATCTTACTGTTTTCTATCAACAATAAAGCATTTATTCTTCAAAAGACTGTGTTTTAAGCCAGGTAGAGAGGGCTAGCCTGTGCTGTCCCCTCCCCTTCCTTCACCCTCTAGCTGTCTCCTCCCACCCTCCCATCCGCCCGCCCTCGGGCTCCTCCTCCTCCCTTTTTCCTTCTTTCTTTCCCCACCCCCAATCAGTCTGAAGAAGGGTTTCGGCCCGAAACGTCGCCTATTTCCTTCGCTCCATAGATGCTGCTGCACCCGCTGAGTTCCTCCAGCAATTTTGTGTACCTTGTGTTTTAAGCCATATCTGAGAAGAAGCTCTGAAGGTCTCTGTGAGTGAGCTCGCATGCGTTTAGAAGACACCCCCTTTCACCATTCTCAACCAAATAGCGGCTAGGGTGCTAATTACCTGAAAGATATAAAAATCTGCCGCCACAGTCCTTCTTAAATCTCTGCCCTCTCACCTTAAGCCAATGTGCTCTAGTTTTAGAATCTTCCACCCTGCAAAAAAAGGTGTAAAATATAATTATAAAAAACAAGTTCATGGTAGTTCAGCAGACTGAAGAAGGGTTCGGCCCGAAACGTTGCCTATTTCCTTCGCTCCATAGATGCTGCTGTACCCGCTGAGTTTCTGTACCCGCTGAGCATTTTTGTATACCAGGTGATCCATCAAGTTTTGTTGCTATGACAGGATTAGGTTGTGCAGATCGCTTCAAGAACCTGACAGTTGTAGGAAAGTAACTGTTTCTGAACCTGGTGGGAATTCAGGCTGCTGTAGAAGAGGGCATGGCTTGGATAGTGGAGATCCTTAATGATAGATGTTACCTTCTTAAGGCATCATCTCCCGTAGATGCTTACGGTGGTAGGGAGAACTGTGCCTGTGATGGACTCTGCAGCTCATTGTATTCCTATGCAACCAGCCAAGATACTTTCTACAGGGCATCTGTTTGTTAGAGTTATCAGTGACATGTCAAAGCACTTTAAACATTGCAGGGATGCTAATTGTGCCTTATGCATTACTATTTCTATGTGCTGCACCCAGTAAAACTGTGGACTCTCTTCACCACCAACCCCTCAATGAAAATGTCTACTTTACCATTAACTCTCCCCAGATTTTACCACTGCACGAGGGACAATTTAATAACTGCCACGCAACCTGCGAACCCCCTGCACATCTTTAGGATGTGAGGGGAAACAGTAGCACATTGGAGAAACCTCAAGGTCATAGGGAAATCGGGTAAACTTCACAAAGACAAGGCTGGAGGTCAGGATTGAACCAGGATCTCTGGAGCTGTGAAACCTCAACTCTGCTAATTGTGCCACTGTACTGCCCAAAACTATGGTTTCTTGAAGCTAAAATCCAGGTCCGTGAGTTAGGTGAAATTTAACTCGGGCATGGACAACCGGCATTTTAAATCCAGGCCAAATCACAGCTCATTTAAAAAGATGCAGGTCAAACTGTTTACAGTGGATAACAACAGTGAATGCATCTATCACCAGAAATAATGAATCTCTCTGTAAAAATTAATTACTCTTCCTTGAAGTTGTCCGGGTTTCTGTGACAGGCTAGGATGTGATCTTTTCTCCCACAGAGAGATTACAACTCCCCCACTGAGGAATGGCTGGTGTCTGCACAATATCAAAGGTGACTTTCCCCACTATCAGCAAGCAATAAGTGTTAATATATGCAGAGGGAGCTTCACAGGCTCCATATCCCAAAGATCTTATAGCGGAGCGCTATAAGATCTTTGCCATATCCTGTGTGGCTAGAGTACAAAGGTAACAACTGAAGTGTACCGCATAGGGTGAGGATATAGAATCAGAGTCACACAGCACAGAAACAGGCCTTTTGGCCCCATGCTGACCAAGATGTCCATCCACGTTAGTTCCATTTGCTCGCATTTGAGCGATATCCTTCTAAACCTTTAACGGTCCAAACATCTGTCAAATGCAGGTACACAAAATTGCTGGGGAAACTCAGCGGGTGCAGCAGCATCTATGGAGCGAAGGAAATAGGCGATGTTTCGGGCCGAAACCCTTCTTCACTCTGTCAAATGCATTCTTGCTCCAACCACTTCCTCAGACAGCTTCTTTCATATAGAGTAAACCTTGTGTCAAGGACAATAGAGGGTTGGGGGTAATGGTGTCCCTTATTGCCGATTTTCTGCTATAACCAAGTAAATGATTACTGAGTAATAGAGTTTCATTGTAAAGTAGTAGCAACAAAGAACTGCAGTGCTGGTTAATACTCAAAAGGACACAAAGTGCTGGAGTAATCTAGTAGGTCGGGCAGCATTTCCAGAGTACATGGATAGGTGGCATTTCGGGTCGAGACCCTTCTTCAGACTCTCGGTCTGGAACTGGGCCTAGAATCCAGGTGAGTTGAAGCGAGGATCGGTGGTACCGTCCCGTGGGCAGCCGTGATGCAGGGAAAGGTCGGCGGTGGTGGTGGTGGTGGCGGCGGCAGGCGCAACCTGGAAGCGGCCGAGGAAACCGTGTGGGCCGGCGGTGGAAACAACTACTTTCCTCCAACCACCATGTTCTTGCATCGACCTGCACAACTCTAACCCTACCTTGGCAACAGAGCACCGTGGACCACCCCTTGCACTATCATGGACTTTGATTTCTAACTGTGTTTATTTACATTTTTAATTGTTTGTCTGGGTCAATGTGCTTGTGAGCTGCTGCTGCTGAAAAGGAAAAATGTTGTTGTACTATTCTTTATTTCACTATTCTTGTGAACATGACAATCAGCTCCACTTGACATGACTTATTAAGGAGCATCTTAATGGAGGAATGAGGTAGAAGGGAGAGGTTTGAGGGAATATTACAGTTCAAGGCGCAAGCAGCGACAAGTATTGATGCAAATATAGAAATTGTACATTATTCAAAATAAATGAGATGATGTACATTAGGGGGGAAAGTAATTTGCACCACATTTAACATCGTTACAACAGCAGTGTAGATGTCAACTTCAGTGACAGAACTGCATTTTCAGAAAAATGTAGGGCCATTACTCACTGAACCATTCCTCAGTAATGAACAAAAATAAATGCAGCTTGCCAAGAATGTTGTCGTGTACAAACGGCTTTTATCTCTCAAATATCATTACTGCTATAAGTGTTGTCTTGCTGAGGTCATGGTAGGTCAGAATCCTCTGAGTGGGATCACTCTGACTTGGGAGAATGGCTTTGCCATCAATATTCCCCAATTCCTGTGCGTCAACATTTTCCGAGATCATATCCAATGTTCAGGATGGAGCCCCGTCCTTTTTTCCCAGCAGGAGCAACGAAACAGGGCTGTGATAGTGTGACATGAAATCGGATTCAGTCATCCATTCATGGCGACACGGTGGCGGTAGAGTTGCTGCCTTACAGCGCCAGAGACCAGGGTTCGATCATAACTATGGGTGCTCACTGTACGGAGTTTGTACATTCTCCCCGTGACCTGTGTGGGTTTTCTCCGGGAGCTCTGGTTTCCTCCCACATTCCAAATATGTACAGGTTTGTAGGTTAATTGTCCTTTGTAAATTGTAAATTGTCCCTAGTGTGCGTAGGATAATATTGGTCTGCGGGGATCGCTGGTCGGCACGGACTCGGTGGGCCGAAGGGCTTGTTTCTGCACTGTATCCCCAAAACTAAAACAAAAACTGAGGATTTGTGGACAGCTGCTGAGGGAAAGAAATGGCCTTGAAAATGCAATCTTCATCGCAGAGGGAAACTGCCATTCTTACCTGGAATGGAAAACAAGTGATGGAGTTTGTTAGATATCTTTCATTGTCACGGCTCCAGCAACCTGCATTCAATCCTGACTGGGTTTCTCCTGGGCTCTCCGGTTTCCTCCCACATCCCAAAGACACACAGCTAATTAACTGGCCGCTGTAATCAGCCTTCATTGTAGATGAGTGGAAAGATTGAAAGGGAGATAATGGGCATGTGTTGGGCTTTGATGGATGACAATTCATTTATAAAGAGGGGGAATGGGATCGATGGAATTGCTCTGTTAGGATAAGGAAAATGGCCTTCTCTGCTCGATAATATGTAAGATGCTGTCGTTCATTGTCCCATGTTTAATGGCAATGATGGTAGATTAGTTTCTTAATCCAGTCCAGGAAGTGAAGGTGCCAACCTATTCCTCGGGCCACCTCCTTGAGCACTCTGGGATGCAGACCATCTGGCCCTGGTGATTTATCTGCCTTCAGTCCCAACAGTTTATCTAGCAGCATTTCCTGACTAATGTTAATTTCCTTCAGTTTCTCTTTCACGCTAGCTCCACAATCCCCTAGTATTTCTGGGAGATTGTTTGTGTCTTCCTTAGTGAAGACCGAACCAAAGTACTTGTTTAACTGGTCTGCCATTTCCTTGTTTCCCATTATAAATGGAGTAAAACTCGTCGGTGGGGGTGCTGCGAGCTGGCAGCCCTGCCATCAGCGTGTTAGTTTTTTCTACTTTTTTTGTGTGTCTCAATGTGTGTTTTTAATGTTTCACTGTGGGTGGGGGGTGGTGTGGGGGGGGTAAGGGGGAAACCGCTTTGGTCGTCTCCTCCACGGAGAGGCGATTTTTCCCATGTCGCCTCCCTCGTGGCCTAACAGAGAGAATTGGTGCGGCCTTTCCCAGAGACGAGCACGGGACTTCAGCAGCGGGCGCAGTGAGGACTCTTTCGTCGCTGGGGATTGCTGGAGGGAAGCGCTTCGTTCACTGGCATGTGGCAGCCTGAAGCCGCGGTCTGCGGAGCTCCAGCTGACGCTGCGTCTGGAGCCTGGGATCCCTCATTGAGGACTCCGGAGGAGAAAAGCTCCGACTGCCGGTCCGTGGCCTGCTTCTACCACGGGCACAGTGGAGACTTACCATCGAGAGCGGGATCCCTCACCGAGGATCCCTGGAGAGGAGCTCCGACCGCTGGCCCTGCGGTCTGCGGTGCTTCTGGCTGCAGCACGGTGGGGACTTTAGATCTTCGACCGCCGGCCTGCGGCCTTGCCTAATTGAAAAGTTGGGTTTGAGAATGCCAAAGCTGCCTTGACTTCAATATAATTAAAAGTTTAATCTTGACCACTTCCTGTTAGCATTGTATATTGATTTTAGAAATAACGCTACCACGTACGGCTGTAATTTTTGGCCATCTTACTCAGAGTCCCCCTCTGTTCATCAGGTGCCGATGATTTTTCCCATCAATGAAAAATTAAAGAGTTATTAGCGTTTAAAAAATGTTGAGATTCTCTCTCATGTCAATCACGCCATGAAGGCCACGCCCCATCTGGTGGGAGGGGGGGAGGGACTATAAAACCCGGAAGTGTGGGCATGGCTCAGTCTCTGCAAGAAGGGGAAGGGAGAGGTCATGACTCTCAGTCTTTAGTGGCCTTGCACCCTGCTTGAAATGGTATGAAACTGCACTTGAATTTGGTGGCCTTGCACCCTGCTTGAAGTGGTAGGAAACTACACTCGAGATTGGTGGCCTTGCAACCTGCTTGTAGTGGCAGGAAACTGCACTCGAATTTGGTGGCCTTGCACCCTGCTTGAAGTGGCAGGAAACTGCACTCGAATTTGGTGGCCTTGCACCCTGCTTGAATTGGCAGGAAACTGCACTCGAATTTGTTGGCCTTGCACCCTGCTTGAAGTAGCAGGAAACTGCACTCGGGTTTGGTGGCCTTGCACCCTGCTTGAAGTAGCAGGAAACTGCACTCGAATTTGGTGGCCTTGCACCCAACTTGAAGTGGCAGGAAACTGCACTCGAATTTGGTGGCCTTGCACCCTGCTTGAAGTGGAATTTCAAGGAATAGCCGTGAATCAACTGCCAGCCCACCAGCCTTGAGTGAGTGAGCTGCCAGCCCAAGAATCCATTCGGCTCACAATGTCCATACTAGCCCTCTGGAAACCAGTCCCTTCAGGCCACAACACCCATACTAGCACTCCAGAAAGTCCCCCCCACTGTCCACCAATATTGGGATTGGTGGAGAGGTGGAATATTGTGTTGGGGGACCAGCCCTCCCGTGTGAAGCTAGGACCCAACGGGTCCCACTTATTCTAGTTTGTTCTAAATTTCTCTATTTCACCATCTATATCTCTTGTTTCCCTTTTCCCTGACTCTAGTCTGAAGAAGGGTTTTGACCTGAAATGTCACCCACTCCTTCTCCCCAGAGGTACTGCCTGTCCCGCTGAGTTATTCCAGCATTTTGTGTCTATCTTCGGTTTAAACCGGCATCTCCAGTTCCTCCCTACACATCTCTCTATCCCACAATTGGTTACAAGAAACATTGAGACCCTTGTCTTTAAGAGCTGATGTATTTTCAGCTACCATATTGTTAAATAAAAGCAAATCTCTCTAAAGCAAATGAAATAGTTCTTAATTGTCTAGTCAACAGCACTTATCAAAGTAAGATACTGAGAAAATTAAGAATTCTATTGCCATCAGCATGTGGTGTTGTAACAAAACCAATTTGAATTATTGGTTGCATGCCCATAAATGTCATGACAATATTTCCCATGCAATCAACCACCTTTGATCAACTGACTTGCTTTTGTTGTTGCTGCCAGTGTGTTATTCACCACTTTGTCAATTATATTCCGTCTCCTAATAGCCAGATAATTCATTTTATGTATGTTTCTAAATTATCCTTCACATTAAAGGCAGAGTACTGATGCTCTGAGATGAATGTTAATCAATTGTGGCTGACATAAGCCCTGATTAAAGATACGGCTCGGGTCTCTGGGGAAGGGGAAACGAAAGGCCACAGTAACTCTCCCTCGTAAGAATTAACTGCATAACATCTAATAGTCTCACAAATCTAAACTTCAAAACGAGCAGTAATTTGATACGCTCTTGTATCATTTGCAAGTGGAGTTCAATGGTGTTTCACAATGGTCAGTGGATGCAGCTCACTTACCCTGCAAATATATCAACCAAAAGGCTGATATGTCAGGATACAGTCCATGATAAAGTATTGAACAGCTTCCGACCACCGTAAACTAGAGGAGCTGCACCTCATATTTCGCTTGGGCAGTTTGCACCCCAGCGGTATGAACATTGACTTCTCTAATTTCAGGTAGTCCCTACTTTCTCCTCCCCTTCTCAGCTCTCCCTCAGCCCACTGACTCCACCTCTTCCTTTCTCCTTCCAGCCCCCCTAACCCCACCCTCACATCAGTCAAAAATAATGAAGAAGGGTTTCGACCCGAAACTTTGCATATTTCCTTCGCTCTATAGATGTTGCCTCACCCGCTGAATTTCTCCAGCATTTTTGTCTACCTCCGACCTGGCTCCATGTTTTATTGCATTTGGTATCAGTTGATCATGTGAACTGGAACCCATACCCTTCACATACACTTCTATCTTTCTTCAATACATCCCGTCCTCTAGAAGTGGTCCATAAGAACATACAGTGGTACTAGTCTTCCTGCTATAACGCGATGGTAGCCTTCACAAGAAATCTTGTGTAGAAGAAAGTCACATTATAAAGTCAGTTAGAGATTGGTAGCTACAACATTGTTATGATTACAGAGACATAGCTGCAGGAGGACCGGGCTGGGAACTGAATATTCAGGGTTATACGTCCTATAGAAAGGACAGGCAGGTGGGCAGAAGAGGTGGGGTAGCTCTGTTGGTAAGGGATGAAATTCAGTTTCTTGCGAGGGGTGACATAGGGACTGACAATGTACAGTCACTGTGGATAGAATTGAGGAATTGTAAAGGTAAGAATACACTAATGGGAGCTATCTACAGGCCCCCAAACAGCCTGGATGTAGGGTGCAAGTTGCAGCAGGGGTAAAAATTGGCATGTAACAAAGGTAATGCCTCTGTGGTAATGGGAGATTTCAATGTGCAGGTAGACTGGGAAAATCAGGTTGGTTCTGGACCCCAAGAAAGGGAGTTTGTAGAGTGCTTACGAGATGGATTCTTAGAGCAGCATGTACTGGAGACTAGCAGAGAAAAGGCAATTCTGGATTTAATGTTGTCTAATGAACCAGATTTAATAAGGGAACTCAAGATAAATGAACCGCTAGGAGGTAGTAACCATAATATGGTAAGTTTTAATCTGCAATTTGAGAGGGAGAAGGTTAAATCAGAAATGTTAGTGTTGCAGTTGAACAAAGGGGACTATGAAGGCATGATAGAGGAGCTGGTCAAGGTCGACTGGAAAAGGATCCTAGCAGGCATGACAGTGGCACAGCAATGGCAGGAATTTCTGGGATTAATCCGGAAGATGCAGGATCATTTCATTCCAAAGAGGAAGCAAGATTCTAAGGGGAGTAAAGGGCCTGTCCCACTGTACGAGGTAATCCAAGAGTTCCCCCGAATTTTCCCCCGATTCGAACTCGGAGAATGTCCGTAGGAGTTCGTGTATGTCTCGTAGCGGCTCGTATGAGTAAAAAGTAACCATTTTTTTCATCACGTGTGTTTTTTTTACTTGTGGACATTTTTCACAGGGTTGAAAAAACGTCACGAGTTTACCAGATTTCACGAGTACCTACCGTTACTCGTACGAGCCGCTACGAGACATCCACAAACTCCTACGGACCCGCCATGGACATTCTCCGAGTTCGAATCAGGGGAAAACTTGGGGTAAACTTTCAAAGGACAACAGAAGGTAACAAAAAGGGCAATACGTGGTGAAAAGATGAAGTACGAGGGTAAGCTGGCCAAGAATATAAAGGATAGTAAAAGCTTCTTTAGGTATGTTAAGAGAAAAAGATTAGTAAAGACAAATGTGGGTCCCTTGAAGGCAGAAACAGGTGAAATTATTATGGGGCACAAGGACATGGCAGAAGAGTTGAACAGGTACTTTGGTTCTGTCTTCACTATGGAAGACACAAACAATCTCCCAGATGTGCTAGAGAACAGTGGATCTAGGGAGACAGAGGAACTGAATGAAATTTGCATTAGGAGATAAATAGTATTGGGACTGAAGGTTGATAAATCCCCAGGGCCTGATGGTCTGCATCCCAGGGTACTCAAGGAGGTGGCTCTAGAAATCATGGATGCATTGGTGATCATTTCCCAATGTTCTATAGATTCAGAATCAGTTCCTGTGGATTGGAAGATAGCTAATGTTACCCCACTTTTCAAGAAAGGAGCGAGAGAGAAAACGGGGAATTATAGACTGGTTAGCTTGACATCGGTGGTGGGGAAGATGCTGGAGTCAATTATTAATGAAGTAATAACGGTACATTTGAATAGCAGTAATAGAATTGGTCCAAGTCAGCATGGATTTGTGAAGGGGAAATTCTACTTGACTAATCTTCTAGAATTTTTTGAGGATGTGACAAGTAAAATGGATGAAGGAGAGCCAGTGGATGTAGTGTATCTGGACTTTCAGAAAGCTTTTGATAAGGTCCGACACAGGAGATTAGTGGGCATAATTAGAGCACATGGTATTGGGGGTTGGGTATTGACATGGATAGAGAATTGGTTGGCAGACAGGAAAGAAAGTGTAGGAATAAACGGGTCTCTATCAGAATGACAGGCAGTGGCAAGTGCCGCATGGCTCGGTGCTAGGGCCGCAACTATTTACAATATATATTAATGATTTAGATGAAGTGATTAAAAGTAACACCAGCACATTTCCAAATGACACAAAGCTGGGTGGCAGTGTGAACTGCAAAGAGGATGTTAGGAGGTTGCAGGGTGACTTGGACAGGTTGAGTGAGTGGGCAGATGTATGGCAGATGTATAATGTAGATAAATGTGAGGTTATGAACTTTGGAGGAAAGAACAAGGAGGCAGATTATTATCTCAATTGTGTCAGATTAGGAAAAAGTGAAGTGCAATGAGTCCTGGGTGTCCTTGTACACCCATCGCTGAAAGTACCCATGCAAATACAGCAGGCAATGAAGAAAGCTAATGGCATGTTGGCCTTCATAACGAGAGGATTTGAGTATAGGAGTAAAGAGGTCCTTCTGCAGTTGTACAGGGCCCTTGCGAGACCACATCTGGAGTATTGTGTGCAGTTTGGTCTCCTAATTTGTGGAAGGACATCCTTGCTATTGAGGCAGTGCAGCGTAGGTTCACCGTGATGGCGGGACTGTCATATGAGGAAAGATTGGAAAGACTGGGCTTGTATTCACTGGAATTTAGAAGGATGATAGGAGATCTTATAGAAACATATATCATTATAAAAGGACAGGACATGCTAGATGCAGGAAAAAAATCCCAATGTTGGGGGACTCCAGAGCCAAGGGCCACAGCCTAAGATTAAAGGGGAGGCCATTTAAAACTGCGATGAGAAAAAAAATGTCACCCAAAGAGTTGTGAATTAGTGGAATTCTCTGTTACAGAAGGCATTAGAGGCCAATTCACGGGATTAATTTAAAAGAGGGTTAGATAGAGCTCTACGGGCTAGCGGAATCGGGATATGGGGAGAAGGCAGGCTGGGTTGCTGATTGTGGATGATCAGCCATGATCACAATGAATGGCGGTGCTGGCTCGAAGGGCCAAATGGCCTCCTATTTTTTATGTTTCTAAAACAATTGTTGTAATGGGAAGAGAAAGTTAGGGGCAAGCAAGTTTCAGACTCACTATAGCAATGATATTTTTTCCTGCTGATTTAAAAAAAATCATAGCTATAAGTTTATTTTTGTTCCTGCAAGCTAAAAATACAAAGGCTTTTTTAAAGAGTGTCAATAGAAGCGATTGCTTGCTAATTCCAATGGCCACCCAAGGTGACACTGACAGTCTATGTTCTTGGAGACACTGATGTCTGTTTGCTGTGGGGAGTTTATGCAGAAGGTTTCATGTTCAACACACTTTTAGTTTAATTTGCTTTATTATTGCCATGTGTATCACGATTTTGTGAAATATTTTGTTTGTGTGGATCAAGTCATATCAGAATATAAGTAAGTAAGTAAGTAAGTTTATTGGCCAAGTATTCACATACAAGGAATTTGGCTTGGTGCTCCGCCCACATGTAACAACATGACATACAGTGACAGTTACGGATGACTCCGAAAACATTAAACATTAATAATAATAAAACATTAAGGATAAAACATCATTGATCAAGCACGTGAACCAACAATATACACGAGTGCAATCAGGCTATGCACAAGTACAATAGCTAGTACAACGAGAAAATAGTCTAACAACATTCTAGCATTACAGTTGCAGAGAAAGTGCTGAGTGCAGAGAAAGAAAACTGCAAGGGGCACAATGAGATAGGTTGGGAGATTGGAACTACACCCTGCTTGTGGGTGGACATTTCAGTAGTCTGTTAGCAATGGTGGAGAAGCTGTTCATGAATCTGGTGGTACGTCCTGATAGAAGAGGGAGAAGATCGACTGATCATGATTTTTGATTATGCTGACTGCTTTCCAGAGGCAGCGCAACATGTGGATGGAGTCAATAGAGTCAGGCTAATTTGTGTGATGGATTGGGCAGAATCTATAACTGTCTGCAATTTCTTGTAGTCTGAGGCAGTGCAGTTGCCAAACTATGTTTGGATGTATCCTGACACGATGCCATAGCTCTAGCCTAATAATGCTATAATCTACCTCACTCCAATTTCATAACTTCCCCCAAGGTCATAACTATCTTTAAACTTATGGAGATGCAATTACTGTTCCCAAAATGCCCTTCCACTGAAACATCAGTCACTTGGCCAGACTCGGTTCCCAATATAAGGTTTAGTATGGCCCCTGGACCATCCACAATTTGTTTCAAGAAACCCTCTTCAAAAAACCTCCCGACCCAAAACGTCGCCCATCAATGTTCTCCAGGGATATTGCCTGCCCCGTAAGTTAGAGTCATAGAGTCATAGTCATAGAGTCTTAGAGTGATACAGAGTGGAAACAGGCCCTTCGGCAGAACTCGCCCACACCAGCCAACAATGTCCCAGCTACCCTAGTCCCGCTTGGTCCATAACCCTCCAAACCTGTCCTATCCATGTACCTGTCCAACTGTTTCTTAAACAATGGGAGAGTCCCAACCTCAACTACCCTCCTCTGGCAGCTTGTTCCATCCACCACACACCATCTGTGTGAACGAGTTACCCCTCGGATTCCTATTAAATCTTTTCCCCTTCACCTTGAAACGATGAAGGTTACTCCAATACTTTGTGTCTTTTCTGTTAACCAGTATCTGCAGTTCTTTATGTCTCCAAAGTAAAGAGGCTCATTACCTCGAGTAAGTGAATGGTGGAAACTAGGGGGAAGTTGAATGGAGTGTGGGGAGATTAAAATGCGATTCGTATAAATGGGCGTTTGATTATCAATGTGGACTTTATGGGCCAAAGGTGAATCCTATTTAAGTTCATACTTCTACACATTAATTTATCTTGTTTCATAGATTTATAGTGCAGCAAGGACACAGGCCCGACTGCACAACTCATCCATGCTGACCAATATGCCTATCTGTGCTAATTCCATTTGTCTGCATAGCCATTTCCTATTTGGTTAAGTAGTAGTACAGTTAAAGATTTCTGAACGTTGGATGATTATAATCAATGCAGATATGAAGTAAAATAAAGTGAAATTCTATTGGAAATCCACCGGGACAGCATTCTATCTGTGTGTAAAGTTATTTTTCAAGGAAATTTGTATCTTGCAGCAGTCTTGTTTGTGTCTAGTTCACCCCCGAAGACTTGCAATGGGAGAAAGGTTTATGAGATTACATCAAAATGTCGATTACTAGACAAGTACATAACATTCTGGGTCATAAACAGCTCTTTGCTGAGCAGAAAGTATCGACTGAGGTAACATTGGCTGCAATATTACATTCCACTCCATAATCTATCCATTATATCTTTGCTTTCAATTATGTTCATTTTGTTATAGATTATTTCAACACAATTACATTTGTGATGCATGGCTGGTGCTATAAATAATTTACAAAGCCAACCCAGCATTATAAAACAGTCTCGGAAAGTCCAAGAGTCAAACAATATAGAAACAGGCCCCTTGGCCCATTTTGTCCATGCCAAGCATTAAATGCCCATCTGCACTCATCTCATCTGCATGATTTATATGATTGACTAGACTAAGTGGGACCCGTTGGGTCCCATGTTCACACGGGAGGGCTGGATCCCCAACGCAATATTCCACCTCTCTGACAATTCCAATATTGGTGGCCTGGGGGGGTCTTTCTGGAGCACTAGTATGGGTGTTGTGGGCTGAAGGGACTGGTTTCCAGAGGGCTAGTATGGACATTGTGGGCCAAATGTATTCATGGGGTGGCAGCTCAGTCACTCAAACCTGATGTGCTGGCAGCTCACTCACGGCTGGTGGGCTGGCAGTTGACTCACGGCTATTCCTTGAAATTCATTTCAAACAGGTTGCAAGGCCCCCAAATTCAAATGCAGTTTCCTACTATTTCAAGCAGGGTGCAAGGCCACCAAATTCAAGTGCAATTTCATACCACTTCAATCAGGGTGCAAGGCCACCAAATTCAAATGCAGTTTCATACCACTTCAAGCAGGATGCAAGGCCACCAAATTCAAGTGTAGTTTCATACCACTTCAAACAGGGTGCAAGGCCACCAAATTCAAGTGCAGTTTCCGACCACTTTAAGCAGGGTGCAAGACCACCAAATTCAAGTGCAGTTTCGTACCACTTCAAGCAGCGTCCAAGGCCACCAAATTCAAGTGCAGATTCATACTACTTCAAGCAGGGTGCAAGGCCACAAAATTCAAGTGCAGTTTCCGACCACTTCAAGCAGAGTGCAAGGCCACCAAATTCAAGTGCAGTTTCGTACCACTTCAAACAGGGTGCAAGGCCACCAAATTCAAGTGCAGTTTCATACCACTTCAAGCAGGGTGCAAGGCCACCACATTCAAATACAGTTTCATAGCATTGCAAGCAGGGTGAAACCACCATAAAACCACACAAAACACCACATAAACACCACACTCACAGTGACATTCAGTGTGTTCAGTTGATTCACGGCTCAGACAGTCGTGACCTCTCCCTCCCCCATCTTGCAGAGACTGAGCCACACCCACACTTACCGGTTTTATAATCCCTCCCCCCTCCCACTGGAAGGGGCGTGGCCTTCAAGGCGTGATTAACAGGAGAGAGATTCTGAATATTTTTTAAACACTAATAACAATTATTTTTCATTGATGGGACGAATCCTCTGCACCTGATGGGCAGAGGGAGACTGAGTAAGATGGCCAAAAATCACAGCCGTAAGTGGTAATGTTTTATCTAAAATCATTATACAGTGCAAACAGGAAGTTGTCAAGTTTAGACTTTTAATCATTTGCCATTTTGAACCAACCACTGCCACCAACCATTTGCGGTGCTTTATTTCAAACTAACCACCATTTGCAGTGCTTTATTTCAAACCAACCGCCGCCAACAACTATTTGCAGTGCTTTATTTCAAACCAACCATCACCAACAACCATTTGCAGTGCTCTATTTCAAACCAACCACCACCAACAACCATTTGCTAGGCTTTATTTCAAACCAACCACCATTTGCTGTGCTTTATTTCAAACCAATCGCATTTTCATTTTCAATCCACTTTAAGGGCTCTCAAGGTCAGTAAAACTACACTCACAGTTTAGTAGACATGTGTTCAGTGTTATTCACTGCTGAGACTGAGAGACGTGACCCTCTCGTTCCCCCATCTTGCAGAGACTGACTGAGGCACTGGGTTTTATAGTCCCTCCGGAAGGGGCGTGGCCTTCAGGAGAGAGAATCTCAACATTTTTAAAACACTAATAACTCTTTTATTTTTCATTGATGGGAAAAATCCTCTTGTCCTGCACAGCGGAGGGGGACTCTGAGTAAGATAGCCAAAAATCACAGCCGTAATGGCAGCGTTTTTTCTAAAATCAATATACAGAACAACAGGAAGTGGTCAAGAACAGACTTTTAGTAATATGGATATGTAAAACATATATATGGAAACAGGCCCTTCGGCCCACCAAGTCCACACCGACCAGCAATCTGCCATACACCTGTTGTATCCTACACGCCTGGGACAATTTCCAGAAGCCAATTAACCTACAAACCTGCACTTCTTTCGGATGTGGGAGCAACCGGAATATCCAGAGAAAACTATGTGGTCATAAGAAGAATGTACAAATACTGTACAGACAGCACCCGTAGTCAGAATCAAATCTGGGTCTGTGGTGCTGCAAGGCAGCAACTCTACCGCTGCGCCACTGTGCCACCCCATAAATTATATTTTCTGTAATATATTTATTATGGTGTCACGTCAATAAAGATGAACACATGATTCTGATTTCTGCCCTTAGTTGGATAACACACATCTCCAGTCATTGTGTTTTATGGCTTGTTTTCAACCTCTTCAGTCTGAAGGTCTCGACCCAAAACATCACCTATTCTTTTTCTCCAGAGATGCCGCCTATCCTGCTGGGTTATTCCAGCTTTTAGTGTCTATCTTCGGTTTAAACCACCATCTGCAGTTCCTTCATACACTCTTTGTTAAGCCAAACAGGTCCTATTCTCATAATATTATTCATCTCAACTAAGTCTTTTCTTCACCTCTGTTGCTACAGAGAATACAATCCCAGTTATCAAATCTTTCTTCAAAGTGAAATCAAAATTCCAGCCCTGCCAACATCTTCATAAATCGCCCCTGGATCCTCTCCAGAGCAATTGCACCCTTTCTACAATGTGTCATCGTTTTACTGTATGGAAACAGGCCCTTCATCCCAATTTGTCCATGCAGATCAAGATGCCCTATCTAAACCAAAGATCCTACAGCGGAGGATCTTTGATTTAAACTAGTCCCATTTATTCGCATTTGGCCCATATCCCTTTAAACCTTGTGTGTGCCAGTGTGGGGTGTGTGTCAGTGAAGCAGCGACAACACCCGGAGTGAGCGGAGACTTGGCGATGTCCGGGAAGCATTTCCCTCTCTCCCCTCCTCCCCGGGAATGCGGGCCGACCCAGGTGCTCTGTGTCCAGCTGGGGTCCAGGGGAGGTGAGGGTCAGTGACCCGGGGGTCCGGGGGTGGTGAGGGACAGTGACCCCGGGGTCGGGCATCGGAGCGGAGCCTTAGCTCGAGGTTCACCCCCGCGAATCCGGAAGCGGCACAGACGCCCCCACTCACCCGGTCCGCTCCTGGCTTTTTGTGGCAACCTTCTACGACTGTGACAGGCCCATTATGGGTGAAGAAATGGCAGAATGCACAATCCGAGCAAGTGTGAGATGCTGCATTTTGGTAGGATGAATGTCAGGGGAAAGTGTACATTCTAATAATGTACAGACTCTAGTGTACAGACTCTTAGTGGCGTTGATGATCTTGAGAGATCTTGAGGTCCAAATCCAAAGCCTCCTGAAAGTGACAATGCAAGTAGAGTGGTAAATATGCCCATATGATTATGCTTGCCATCATTGGTCAGGCAATTAAGAAAAATAATCAGTTTTATAAAACTTTGTGTAAGCCTGCTTTAAGAGTATTGTGCACAGTTCTGAAACAGGAAGGATATGACTTTGGAGAAGTTGCAAGAGACTTTTAATGATACTGTCTGGATTAGGGGGGCATTAGCTACAAGGAAAAGTTGTGCAAACTTAGATTGTTTTGTCTGGAGCAACTGAGGTTGAGGGAAGACCTGAGAGAAATATTAAAATAATGAGAGGAATGAATAGGTTTGACAGTCAGAACCCATAGTGAAAATGTCAAAGGGTAGAAAGCATAACTTTTATAAAGCACACTTCCATATTCAGGGACAGTTTCTTCCCAGCTGTTATCAGGCAACTGAATCATCCTACCAACAACGTGAGAGCAGTCCTGAGCTATTATCTACCCCATTGGAGACCCTCAGACTGTCTTTGATTGAATTTTACTGGACTTTATAATGCATTAAATGTTATTAATGTTATTCCCTTTATCATGTATATTCTCAATTCTAATCAAATATTGTTTTTCCGCTGATTAGCACGCGACAAAAGGTGGCGGCACGGTGGTGTAGCGCTGGAGTTGCTGCCAGGGACCCTGGTTTGATCGTGATGTTGGTGCTGTCTGTACGGAGTTAGTACATTTTCTCTGTGACCTGCGTAGGTTTTCTCCGGGATCTCTGGCTTCCTCCCACACCCCAAAGACGTACAGGTTTGTAGGTCAATTGGTTTGGTATAATTGTAAGTTGTCCCTAGTATATGTAGGACAGTGTATTGCTGATCGGCGCGGACTTTGTGGGACAAAGGGCCTGTTTCCATGCTGTATCTCTAAAACTGAAACTAAAAAAGCTTACCTCTGTACCTTGGAATACGTGACAATAAACTCAACTTTATTTTCAATGCCCAGGTGACACACCAGCCCCGCAGTGCCCATCGATCCTGGAAAACCTCCAGTGAACCAGTGGGCACTATGAGCTCCCCTTCATGCTCCCAGATATGGACATATCCTCAGATGATGGCCAGGTGGTCAGTTCATCGAGATCCCTCGGTAGCATGTTACCTGGGCATGTGTGAATGGCCACTCTGGCAAAGTTTCTGTGCTATCAGGGGGAATAGCAGCAGAAGAGTTAATTCAGCATGATTAGTCTCATTTTTTAGATAGTTTAAAAGTGCTGATGCAAGATTGCATTGACACTTGCTTCCACTTCAATCTGCCACAGCTCCTCAGTGCTAAAATCATGAAAATGTGTTAAAGAGCATTACAGATTAATTAGGCACATGAAGAAGAAAACAAAATCAGATAAAATTGATTGAACAAGTCTTGTTCTTTTTAAAAGCATAAATAGCAAAAGTTTATTTTATCCGATTAATTCTTGAGGTTTTGTGTTTTTATTTGTTAACTCCTTTGACTTACTTCATGTCGTTTTATTATTTTAGTTTCTCGTACCTCAATAAATTAAAATAACATCTTGCTTTCTATAATCCTGCTCCATTTATTGTTCTGATGAAGTATCATTGATCAGAAATGCTAACTCTGAATCTTTCTGCATTGATGCCATCTACTTTGCTGAATGTTTCTGTCAGTTTTTATTCCGGTTTACTTCCATTATTCCTCAAGGGGAATTGGAATTTGTATCTTTCACACAAACAGTTGTCAGAAAGGGATGGGTGCTTTTAATGTTGGTATCATCGCTAATCACCTGACTTCCTACTTAGTAACACCAGTGTGATATGGGCCATGATGATAGGAGGGCTATAGTCCGATGGAAGTGAAAAACAAGCTGCTGGAGTAACTCAATGGGTCAGGCATAATCGCTGAATAGGCGATGTTTTGGATTGGGACCTTTCTTCAGAGTGATTATAGCAGGAAAAGAAGTAGGGACAGGACAAAGCCTGCTAACTGCTAGGTGGGTAGAGGGGAGGGAGGTTGATTGGGTGGAGTAAGTGATAAAGGCTAGAGGTGAAAAGAAGACAAGAGTGTCAGATGAGGAGAGGTTTGATATGTCAAACCAGGGGGAGGAATGTAGGTGGAAGGGAATGAGGAGAAAAAGCATAGAGGAGGCAGGATAAAGAAGGAAATGGGTGCATACCAGGATGGGACACAGGAAAGAGAGGGGGAAAGGGAAGGCATGTTACCTAACTTGGAGAGAAATGGAACAACAATATTTTGTGTTGAAACCCTTCTTCAGATAGAATAGAGGAGAAAACCGCGAGAGAAGCGAGGGGAAGGTGTGAGGCAAGAGCTGGTATGTGATCGATAGATACAGATAAGGAGGGATAAATTGGCAGACGAGTCAGATGGGGGAGAGAAGAATGCAGGTAGTAACCAAGGCTGGACATGGTAAGTGGAGGAGACAAAAGGATCTGGATTGTGGATTGTGGACTCTGGTAAGGAGGGAAGGTTTGGTGGTGTAAAACCAGCGGAAGGATGGTGGGTAGATGGGTATGGCAGGAGGGGTAGGGTGGTTGGGGAGAAACATGGTGGACCCAGTGTAGGGAGGGGTGGGTGATAAGTGGATGAAGGAAATCGGGCAGGGGAAAGGAACTAGATTTGCTCAGCTCAAGACAAACATGGGATGTTGGCACTGAGAGGCAGCATCTCTACCATCTCTGCAAGTGCAATCATAACGTCATAAGGAATAAGTGTAGAATTTGCCCATTCGGCCCATCGTCTACTTGTTATTCAGTCATGGCTGATCTATCTCTCCCTACCTCCTAACCCCATTGTCCTGCCTTCTCCCCATAACCTCTGACACCCGTACTAATCGAGAATCAGAAGAACTGCCAAGAATCCGAAACCTATGAAAGAACACTGCACAAAATAAGTAACTACCATTCACCCCTGTAGAGCTGGGCTCTTGTCTTCTAGTGGAGTGGAGGTTGCTTACTCCACTGAGATCAGGCAGGATTTAATTTTTGGAATTGCCACTGGAAAGAAATTTAGTGCATGGAAATAATCCAAATAAAACCCAATTCTGTGAACTGCACATACCTGAAGTTTAATGGCATTTCATATATTTTTTGTTTATTAGCTACAACAGCAAACTGTTTCCATAAACACTGTGATCTGTTGCTCTCGGTAAGCTAGTCACTGTTACATGAGGAAATTGAATCATGTTTAGTTTAGTGTTTAGTTTAGAGATACAGCGTGGAAACAAACCTTCGGCTCACCGACCAGCCATCACCCGTACATTAATTCTACACTATTTCTACACGCTGGGGACAATTTACAGTAGCTAATTAATCTACAAACCTGCCTGTCTTTGGAATGGGGGAGGGAACCAGTATACCCAGAAAAAATCCACGTGGTCACAGGGAGAACGTACAAACTCCGTACTGATGGTGCACGTAGTCGGGATCGAACCGGAGACCCTGGCCTGTGAGGCAGCATCTCTGCCGAGTGCAAAGTCAACACTGGTGCATTGAAGCTGTTTGAGCCCTCTGAAGTGGACTGGAAAGATCAAGTCATGCAATTTTGAGGATGTTATTATACCTGACATACTGGCCAATATTTAGCTTTGTAATAGCATGTTGCTTGCTAATGGTTGCATTGGCTGTTTGTGGGAGGTTTTGTGGAAGTGGCGGCGCTGTTGAACGGCTGCGGCTCGCCTGCAGCCCGACTGTTTTTACTTTTTTGTGCTGTTTTTTTTGTCTTGTTTAGTTACATTTTTGGTTATTAGGTTGTGTTATGTGTGGGTGGGAGGGGGGGGGGGGCTGAAACAGGGATTTCTGTCTCTCCCTTCGGGGGAATGCGACTTTTTCTTGTCGTATCCCCCTTCTCTGCCTCCGTCTGCGCTGAGGCCTAATGGCGGAGCTGGCGGCCTTCAACCTGCGACCGACCTCGAGGCTCCGGAGGTAGAGCCAGCCAGGACTCACCAAATGACCGTCTTCGAGCTGTGGCGCCGTTCGGGCAGCGCATGACTCGGCGCTCCGGTGAGGGCGGCCCGGCGCGGGGCTGGGACGGTGCTGGCTGAGATGCTCCGGTGGCAGCGGCACGACTCGGCGCCCCAGTGAGGGCGGCCCGGCGCAGGGCTGAGAAGCTCCGGTGGCAGCGGCACAACTCGAGGCTGGGACGGCGCTCCCGTGAGGGCAGCCCGGCTTGGGGCTGGGACGGCGCTCCAGTGGCTGAGGCGGCCCAGCGCGGGGCTGATGTGGTGCTCCGGTGGCTGTGGTGGCCTGGCGCGGGGCTGAGACGGTGCTCCAGTAGCTGAGGCGGCCCGGCGCGGGGCTGAGACGCTCCGGTGGCAGCGGCACGACTCGAGGCTGGGACGGCGCTCCCGTGAGGGCGGCCCGGCTCGGGGCTGGAACGGTGCTCCGGTGGCTGAGGCGGCCCAGCGCGGGGCTGAGACGGTGCTCCAGTAGCTGAGGCGGCCCGGCGCGGGGCTGAGACGGTGCTCCGGTAGCTGAGGCGGCGGCGACCTGAATCCGGGGCTCGGCCGCGGGCCAGTGGACGACATCATCGGGAGATCGCAGGTCACAGGCTGGTGCCTGTTTTCCGGAGCTCCCGCGGCAACAGCTGAGTCCGCTGGACTGGAGGGCGGCAGCTTCGACTACCCCGGGCCGCGGAGCTTGAACCGGCCCGTTCGCGGAGCTCGGTGAGCCACGGGACTGACTTACCATCGCCCGGTGGGGTATCGCCTCAGCGCAGAGGGAGAAGAGGAGGGTAGACACAGTAACCCTAAGATTTTTGCCTCCATCACAGTGAGGAGGTGCCTGGTGAACTCACTGTGGTGGATGTTAATTTGTGTTTATTGTGTGTTTTGTTGTTTATTATTACATGTACGGCTGCAGGCAACGACATTTCGTTCAGACCGAAAGGTCTGAATGACAAATAAAGGATCTAAGTCTAATCTAAGTCTTGTGTGTACACTTCACCTGCTCTGTTTCCTATGCTGCACCATGACTGCACTTCCACATTGGTATAATGTTGATGGCAAAATGTTTTCAGAGGTTCTGGGTACAACTTTATATTTGCAATTCTTTATCATCAAATATCATTGGACCCTGTTCCTGGTTGGCTCAATGCATTTATTGGTTTGTAAACAATGTAATAGATTAGTTTAGAGTTACAGTGTGGAAACATGCCTATCAACAATCCATGCACACTAGCACTGTCCTACACACACTAGAGACAATTTACAATAATACCAAACCAATTAACCTACAAACCTGTACGCTTTTGGATTGTGGGAGGAAATCAGAGATCCCGGAGAAATGCCATGCAGGTCACGAGGAGAACGTACAGACAAGCACCCATAATCAGGATCAAACCCGGGTCTCTGATGTGTGTAAGGCAGCAACTTTACCACTGCGCCATCCTAGAATGCAGCAAACTACATCAATAAGTATAAGCAGCCAGGAAATTGTTATACACAAGAATATATTGGAATTGGGGCAATCCAAAAGAGATTTACCCAGACAGATCCTGGGATGAAGTGGTTGGTTTAGGAAGCTAAAATCAAACAGGGACTTTGAGGAATATAAATGAAGTAAGAGAGAATTTAAACAGGGAATCAAGAGAGCTAAAAGAAGCCAAGAAAGGTCTTTAGCAAGTAAGACTAAAGAAGAATCCTGAGGCTTTTTATTCATACATTAAACCAAGGGGGTATCCAGTGAAAGGTGAGGACCACTCCAGGACAAAGGTGGGAATTTATGCCTGGAGCCTGAGAATGTAGATGGGCTATACATTTTGCATTGGTATTCACTATGGAGAAGGGCATAGATGGTAGTGATATAAGGATGTATGCTGAAATTCTAGGGTTGGTTGATGTCAAGAAAGGAGATATTGGGGCCGTTGAAGAATATTCAGGTAGATTAGTCGCAAGGCCTAATGAAATCTATGTCAGGTTATTGAGAGAGGCAAGAGAGGAGTTTATTGGGGCCTTGACAGAGATCTTTGTCCTTGACAAGATCCCAGAAGACTGCAGAATAACCATTGTTGTCCTTCATAAGTCATAGCAGCAGAATTAGACCATTCGGCCCATCGAGTCTATATCACTATTCAATGATGGCTGATCTATCTTTTAGGTTGTTAACCTCTCAACCCAATATCCTGCCTTCTCCCCATAACATTTGACACCCTTACTAATCAAGAATCTGTCAATCCCCGCTTTAAAAATACCCAATAACTTGACCTTCAGAGCCATCTGTGGCAATGAATTCCACAAATTCATCCGCCCTCTGAGTAAAGAAGCTCCTCCTCATCTCCTTTCTAAAGATATGCCCTTTTATTCTAAGGCTGTGCTCTCTGGTCCTAAACTCTCCCACTAGAGGAACCATCCTCTCGACATCGATTCTATCCAGGCCTTTCATTATTTGGTAAGTTTCTTCTGTTTCAGTAAGGCAATCGCAATGAACTAGAAAATTATAGGCTGGTGAGCCTTACATCAGTAGGAGGAAACATATTGGAGAAAATTCTTAGTGATAAGATCATCTTGCACCTGGAGAAGCTTAGACTTATTTAGGGATAGTCAGCATGGATTTGTGCAGGGAAGGACATATTTTTAAATCTTGATTAAGTTGTTTGGTGAAGATGATTGATGGTGAAGATGATTGATGAGGGTGGGACAGTGGGCATAGTATACATGGACTTTCAATAAGGTAAGTTGATCCAGATGATTATGATACATGGGATACATTGTGACCTGGTAAACTGGATTCAAAATTGGTCATAGAAGTCAGAGGGTCTTGGTGGAGGGTTGTTAATGTGATGGAGGTCCTTGTCCTGTGGCATTCTGCTACGGATGGTGCTGGGAAATATTTTGCATGTGATATATAAATGATTTGTATGAAAATATAGTTTGTCTGATTTATACACAATAGGTGCCGGAGTAGGCCATTCGGCCCCTCGAGCCAGCACCGCCATTCAATGTGATCATGGCTGATCATCCACAATTAGTACCCCGTCCTTGCCTTTTCCCCATATCCCTTGACTCTGCTATCTTTGAAAGCTCTATCTAACTCTCTTGAAAGCATCCAGAGAATTGGCCTCCACTGCCTTCTGAGGCAGAGAGTTCCACCGATTCACAACTCTCTGGGTGAAAAAGTTTTTCCTCAACTGCGTTCTAAATGGCCCTCCCCTTATTCTTAAATTGTGGCCCCTGGTTCTGGACTCCCCCAACATTTGGAACATGTTTCCTGCATCTAGTGTGTCCAATCCCTTAATAATCTTATATGTTTCAATAAGATCCCTTCTCGTCCTTCATAATTCCAATGTATACAAGCCCGATGGCTCCATTCTTTCAACATATGGCAGTCACGCCATCCCGGGAATTAACCTCGTGAACCTACGGTTGCACTCCCTCAATAGCAAGAAAGTCCTTCCTCAAATTTGGAGACCAAAACTGCACACAGGTGTGGTCTCACTAGGGCCCTGTATAACTGCAGAAGGACGTCTTTGCTCCTATACTTAACTCCTCTTGTTATGGAGGCCAACATGCCATTAGGTTTATTCACTGCCTGTTGTACCTGCATGCTTACTTTCAGTGACTGATGAACAAGGACACCCAGATCTCGTGGTACCTCCCCTTTTCCTAACTTGACACCATTTAGATAATAATCTGCCTTCCTGTTTTTGCCACCAAAGTGGATAACCTCACATTTATCCACATTAAACTGCATCTGCCATGCATCTGCCCACTCACCTGTCCAAGTCACCCTGCATCCTCATAGCTCACAGTTCATACTGCCACCCAGCTTTGTGCCATATGCAAATTTGCTAATGTTACTTTTAATCCCTTCAACTAAATCATTAATGTATATTGTAAATAGCTGTGGTCCCAGCACCGAGCCTTGCGATACCCCACTAGTCACTGCCTGCCATTCAGAAAGGGACCCGTTAATCCCGACTCTTTGTTTCCTGTCTGCCAACCAATTTTCTATCCATGTCAGTACCCTACCCCCAATACCATGTGCTCTAATTTTTCCCATTAATCTCCTATGTGGGATCTTATCAAAGGCTTTCTGAAAGTCCAGGTACACTACATCCACTGGTTGTCCCTTGTCCATTTGCCTAGTTACATCCTCAAAACATTTGCAGAAAACACAAACGTTCGCTGGAATTGTGGATAGTAATGAAGTTGTCAGAGGATTTGATAGGATGTTGATCATTTGGGAAAATGGGCAGAGAAATGGCAGATGGAGTTTAATCCGGCCAAGTGTGAAGTGTTGCATTTGGGATAACAAATGTAAAGGGAGAGAATACAGTAAATTTCAGGACATTTAGAGCATGCAGATGTTTCCCAGTTTTGTGAATATTGGACAAATTTGTAGTGTTTTCACTGGAGCTTCAGAGGATGAGGGAATCCTGATAGGTTTATAAAATGATGAGAGGTTATAAGAAGAATAGATAGTCTTTTACCAAGAATGCAAATGTAAAGTTTTAAAGGCTATAGGTTGAAGGTGAGGGTGCGTGGCAGGGAAATGTAAGGGAGATTTATAAGACAGGTTTTGTGAAATAGAATCACTGGAATTCTCTGGTCCAGAGTGTTGTGAAGGTGAGATCATTAAAACTACTTAAAAAGGAAATACATAATTTTTCGGGAAGATCGGGGAATTGAGGGCGCTGAATACTAGGAGATATTACCCAGAGAGTTGTGAATTTATGGAATTCCCTGCCACAGAGGGCAGTGGAGGCCAAATCACTGGATGGATTTAAGAGAGAGTTATATAAAACTCTAGGGGCTAGTGGAGTCAAGGGATATGGGGAGAAGGCAGGCACGGGTTATTGATAGGGGACGATCAGCCATGATCACAATGAATGGCGGTGCTGGCTCGAAGGGCCGAATGGCCTCTTCCTGCGCCTATTTTCTACGTTTCTATGTTTCCTCAAATTAGGAGACCAAAACTGTACACAATACTCCAGCTGTGGTCTCACCAGAGCCCTATACAACTGCAGGAAGGACATCCTTGCTATTGAGACAGTGTAGCATAGGTTCAGGAGGTTAATCCCCGGGATGGCGGGACTGTCATATGAGGAAAGATTGGAAAGTGGGCTTGCATTCACTGCAATTTAGAAGGATGAGAGGTGTTCTTATAGAAACGTGTAAAATTATAAAAGGGCTGGACAAGCTAGATGCAGAAAAAATGTTTCCAATGATGGGGGAGTCCAGAAACCAGGGGCCACAGTCTAAGAATAAAGGGGAGGCCATTTAAAACTGAGATTAGAAAAAACATTTTCACCCAGAGAGTTGTGAATTTGTGGAATTCTCTGCCACAGAAGGCAGCAGAGGCCAATTCACTGGAACTTCTTCTTCTTGCGTATGGCGTGCACAGCCTAAAGTTGCAGGACAACTTGTTCTATTTGATCTTATTTGATTGTGCACACCAGGTTGATTGCATTCGTCGAAACAGGGCGGACCACGTGAAGTTTGCAATCTCCCACTGGATGAATTTAAAAGAGAGTTAGATAGAGCTCTAGGGGCTAGCGGAATCAAGGGATATGGGGAGAAGGCAGGCACGGGTTACTGATTGTGGATAATCAGCCATGATCTCAATGAATGGCGGTGCAAGCTCGAAGGGCTTCCTCCGGCACCTATTTTCTATGTTTCCATGAGATGAGGCCTGGAGTAGATCAGCCATGATAATATTGAATGATTGGGCAGGCTGAGTGGGATGAATCTGCTCCTGTTTTCTTGTTGTACTTGTGAACACCACCGTAAGGACCCACATATTTTGGGTTACATAGATGGGAGTACTTTGTGTCTCCAAACAGTAACCCCTAGAGCGTTGGATGAAACTTGGAATATTTTTGACTGACCCATTTACGCCAGCTCTCCTCCCTATGCTTGAAAAGTATGAGGATGTTAAAACTGGATTAAAACCACATTGCATCATCACATCTCCCCTCTTGCCCATTATAAAGCAGCAGATAACGAGACCCGTATAATTGTGTGTGGCTTGCCTGGAGCTATTGGATGCTGAGTAGCAGTTGACTTGCTGGATAAGGTAACATTGCCACTGAAATCCATTAACTAGGAAGATGATTGCCTGCAGGATCGGGATTACTATGGCTTGGTGTAATATCCCGCTTCAGGCACATGCTGAATGTGGAGATTTCTCAGTTCTTCCTCTACTACATCCTTGCTGGATGAGCCTCCTAGGGCACTTTAACAACAGCAGCTCTTAATGTATTAAGTAAAAGAACATATGAAAGTGCATGATTTTCACTATAACATTTTTCACTACGAGTTTCCATTTGTTTGAATCTAATAAATATTTGCCATGCTGCGTTGATCATTAACCATGTAGAGGCTGAGGAAGTGTGAGGAAGTTAAAAATGATAACCGAGTGTACCAGGAGTTGTCCAGTTTGATTCGCAGGGACTCGACCCGAAATGGCACCTATTCCTTTAGTCCAGAGATGCTGCCTGATTTCTTGATTAGTAAGGGTGTCAGAGGTTATGGAGTGAAGGCAGGAGAATGGGGTTGAGAGGGAAAGATAGATCAGCCATGATTGAATAGCGGACTAGACTTAATGGGCTGAATGGCGTTATTCTGCTCCTAGATATGATGAACTAACCCACTGAGTTACTCCAGCATTCTGTGTCTTTCTTCATTGTCCAGTTTGACCTGACCGATTGAAGCAAATTTATGCAGATACGGAAAGCTTGCAATAAAACGATGAGAATGCTGGAAATATTTAGCAGGCCAGTAAGTATCTGCAGAGAGAGAGAAATATAGACAATATTTTATGTCAAAGACACTTAATCAGTAGCCTGAAACATTTTGATTCTAACCCCACTGCTGCTGCTTGTGCAGCTGGCTATTTCTGCATCCTCTGTTTTTGACATAACCTAGGTTTAACCCTGGGTGGAAGCTCCCTTTCAACAAATCCATCCCTCAGAGGACGTTTGACAAGTAATCTTCTCACCCGCTCTGTGCCACGAGAAAACTGCTGCAGTTGGATATAAAGTTCAAAGCTTTGATATCACCATTCGATATCATCCCAAGCCTCGCCTTCAGTGACCCAGAGACATCACCTGCTTTCAACACAGGCACTACAGAGTAAAGGTTCATCCATGTTTCAAGCCAACTCTTGCATCCCTCATCTGAAATAATTGAGTAGCTCCCCCAGTGGCCCAGCAGAGAGGTGCAGCTTCCATCGACAAATTATTGAAATTAACAGATTGCGTAAAACTAGCTCCCATCTCTTTAGACTTTGGACTTTAGAGATACAGCGCAGAAACAGGCCCTTTGGTGCACTATTCACGCCGAACAGCGATCACCCCACACACTAACACTACCCTACACAATAGGAATACTTTACAATTTTACTGAAGCCAATGAAGCTACAAACCTGTATGTCTTTGGAATGTGGGCGGAAACCAGTGTACCCAGAGGAAACCCACCTGGTCACAGGTACAAACGCACAAACTCTGTGCAGACAGCCCCCATAGTCAGGATCAAACCCGGGTCTCAGGTGCTGTAAGACAACAACTCTACTGCTGCGCCACCGTGCCACCCATCCCATTGATGATTGAGCCATAATTTCATTGGTGGATATAAATGTTGGAAGGATTTTACAGGAGAGGTACAGATAATCTAGTCCCTTCAACTGAGTTATGGTAGATGTGAAAATAATCCCAAAATTAGAATGGCTCTTTTTAGCACTGAAGCATTTCTTCACCCAGTGGTCTGTGCATATCTAGAGTATTCAGTCCAAATGCATTTGCACACAGAGCTTTCCAAGCAAAATGAGGTGGTAGTATTACAATATATAGGAAGCAAGAAAGAACGGAACAGTGCACAAGCCAGAAAATTAATGTGCAAAATTATTTTCTAGTTCCCTGATCATTTAGGCAAGAGATTAAGTAAATGTCTACCAGTGGAAATAAATAAAAGTATGATTTGACAAGGTAACAGAGAAATGTACATTATTTCCCAAGGTTGGGGAATGAATCACTAGAGAGCATAAATTCAATTTTACAAACATTTGGACGGATACATGGATAGGAAAGGTTTGGAGGAATATGGGCCAAACCTGGGCATATGGGAATAGCTTAGACAGGATGCTGGTCGGCATGGATAAACTGGACCAAAGGCAAATCTGAGGTGAAATGTAGACTTGCTGGATTTTGCCTCAGAGTTTCCTTTGGTGATTGCATAATGCAACGGTAAAATGTAATGGAAATATATGGGGGCAAAGAAGGCTACTCAACTGTATGTGTAGGAAGGAATTATAGATGCTGGATAGATAGAGACAACGCAGATAGAGACAAAATGCTGGAGTAACTCAGCGGGCCAGGCAGCTTCCCTGGAGGGAAGGAATGGGTGATGTCGAGATCCTTCTTCAGACTGATCTTTTTTCGTTTAAGCCCATTTTCCAGTTCCCAGTCCACTGTCTGCCACCTCACAGCACTTCATGTGTTCACTCGGGTACTTCTTAAATATGCTGATTGCTTCTGTCTCCCTGCTCCCTGTTTTGGGAAGAGTCCCATCCCCCCCACCCCCACCCTCACCCCTCCCCTTCCCCCTCCGCTCTTGCACTGAAAGAGGTTTTTATCATCATGAGGGGGCATCGATAAGATGGGTGATCACAGTCATTTGCCAAGGGGAGGGGGGTCTAAAATTAGAGGTCTCATCTTTAATGTGAAAAGGAAAAGATTTAAACGGGACCTGAGGGACGAGCTTTTCACACAGAAAGTGATGGGTAAACGGAATAAGCTGCCAGAGGGGTTGGTGGAGGCGGGTACAATTACAATGTATAAAAGGCTTTTAGTCTGGTAGATGGATAGAAAATATTAAGAGGGATATGGGCCAAACACAGGAAAATGGTGCTAACTGTTAATTTGGTTGGTATGGATGAGATGGCTGAACAGCCTTTTTCCAAGCTGTTTGACTATGACTGGAAATGTTTTCCTGGAAACATAGACATAGAAAAAAGGTGCAGGAGTAGGCCATTCGGCCCTTCCAGCCAGCACCGCCATTTTATATGATCAGGGCTGATCATCCAAGATCAGTATCCCATTCCTGCTTTCTCCCCACATCCCTTGATTCTGTTAGCCCTCTAGAGCTACATCTAACTCTCTTTTGAAAACATCCAGTGAATTGGCCTCCACTGCCTTCTGTGGCAGAGAATTCCACAGATTCACAACGTTCTGGGTGAAAAAGTATTTTGCTCATCTCAGCCCGAAATGGCTTACCCTTTATTCTTAAACGGTGACCCCTGGTTCTGGAATCCCCAACTTCAGGAACATGTTTCCTGCATCTAGCCTGTCCAAACTCTTAAGAATTTTATATGTTTCCATAAGATTCCCTCTCATCCTTTTAAATTCCAGTGAATATAATCCCTGTCCATCCAATCTTCCATCACATGTCAGTCTCTATTTTATTATTGTCTAATTCCTTTCCCATTGCCCCCTCATTTCTGACGTCACTGTTAAGGGCAATAGATACGCCCTGCTCACTCTGCCTAGTCTTCCCATGATTTTATACACCTCAATTCAATCTCTCCTTAGTCCCTTCATTCCAAAGCAAACTATCCCAGTCTGGAACCTCCTTCCTCACCACCACTTTTTCAAGCCTATTTTACATCCCTTAGAAATGTGGGGAGTAAAACAGTGTAGAGCAGACTGATAGTGGTGCAATCAATGATTTTATAGTTTTAAATGTTACTTACTAGATACATAATAAAGGAAGGCCATTCAGCCCATTAATTCCATGACTGCTAGCCGCAATGCAATCCCATAAACACCCTCTGGCAAACCGCAAAAGTGCAAATCAACACCCTGATGTTATCGAACAGTGGCTAAGATTTTGGAACACTGCAGGCAGGAATTTAAAGAAATTAAAGAAACAAGTGCATATGTGGAAAAGGGGTTGATTTACACCTCTGGGTCAATTTACAGTGCAATTGGCAATAAGGTGCCAGGCTATATCTGGGGGATGTATAAAAAGGTGCCTCAAGGGATAACCAACAGCAATAACTCAAGAAACCAATTTCGCTAGAAGAAGCCAACTCAGAGAAGAGTTTATTGCATCAAACCCTGGTCAGGTTCACCAAAAGCAGGTAATATTGGAATCCAAGTGACACATGTTTGAATTGTTTGAAATTAATCTTCACTAATACATATTGTTGTTCGGCAACCTCATTGTCAGTTGTGTTTATCACGTGCTGCATTGAATTCACAACAAATATCCAGCTCCCTGTTTACTTCAGTTTAATTTAGTTTGCTTAGCTCAGTTTAGTTTAGTTTACTTTAGTTTACTTTAGCAATAAAGAATGGAAACTGGCACCCAGAGGTAACCGTCTTGGGTGCTTCTAAAAAATTCTGACATAAATTGATGAAGGGCATAATAATAATTATAATGATAATAATACACTTTATTGTCATTGTAAATACATACAATGAAATTTCAGGCGCACTGCCCGAGCAGAGCTCCAACGTATCAGATAAATAAATAACAACAATGAAAACAGCAAAAACAGCAAGAAAAACGTCACGTCAAGTCAGAATGTGCAATTTCTCATGTAGTGTTATAGCAGTACAAAGTATTGGCTATGGGGGCTGTGTCTTCATAGCATACTCACCAATATTTACCCCGCATTTTATGGACCAGGTTGTCTAATCATAGATCATACAGCACAGACACAGGCCCTTCAGCTAACCAAGCCTGGACCAAACATCAAGCAATCATTGAGCGTAATCCTCTTTTATACTTCCTACATTAGCCTCATATCTTCCCCCAGATTCTACCATTCTCCAACACTCCAGGGGCAATTTGCAACGATCAATAGACCTGCAAACCTTTTTGCTGTGAGCAAATGGACATAGGGAGCACATACCAACTCCATGTGGACAACATCTGAGGTCGGGATTGAACTTGGATCTCTGTAGCTCTGAGGCAACAGCTGCAGCACCACTGCAACATTGCTGTTTGATTGCTGTGTGCAGATATCTTCTGTCTGTTCTACATTATAATTGCTGCACTTCAAAGGGTATATTACCGGTTGCAATACACATCGGAACATCCTGTATTGAAATCCATTATTTTCTGCTTGCTTTGCATTCTGATTCAGAAGCTGTGGGTTGTCAGAGGAAAGGATGTGCTTTTAGGGCAACAACAAAGTAGTCAAATAATACTGAATCTAATACTAATTCAGAATAATTTTATTTCTAAAACTGAATTTGTCCAACATAAGGATCTACTTAATTTTGCCTCTTGATAGTGACAGGATGCAGACTAGTGGAACTAAAGTGCCTCTCAAGCAGTACTCTTTGTCTCCTGTGGTAGCACATCGGTTTCAGATTCGTCAATAGCAACTCGTGAGCACTTAGTTTCATTTTGTGAGCACTGTTTTCTGTAACAACCTGGAACCAAGGATCTGGCTGCCTTGGACTCAAACAGCTACTGATTGACAACATGAGTCTTAAAGTCCCTCCCAGCTCCAATCAAATTGCCAGCAATGTAGCATTTAATTGCACAATTATGAATTCTTAATTGATTGTTTAATTATTAATTATTGGTTTGATCAACTCTTTCAAAAGATTCGAATTCGCTAATAGACAGTCCAGATATAGGTTATTAGTATATAAGTTATAATGTTATTTGATCCACACTCCATACCAGTTGGTGGCGGTAATGCACTAAAAAGTTGTTTGCCAACCGCCAAAAAAAAACTACATAGAAGAAGAAGTAGACAGTCCAGCATTAGCAACAGCTAATGATGGAAACACTCAACTCTCAGTTTGAAGAAAGATCTTGATGCAAAACGTCACATATTCCTTTTCTCCAGATATGCTGCCTGTCCCGCTGAGTTACTCCAGCATTTTGTGCTGGGCCACAGGGCAAGTGTGGCCTGTGGAATACAATATGGGGAGTCCAATAGGAAAGGTATAGAGGGATATGGGCTGCATACAGGCAAATGGTATTACCTCAGGTAAGCACCTAGGTCGATATGGATAAGTTGAGCCAAAGGATTTGTTTCTGCCGTTCCGCTTACGTGAGGCGCTGCCAATGGCCGGAGGGGGTTATAAACAGCAGGAGCGGGAGAGAAGCGGCGATTAGTCGAGGCCAAAGATACCTCTAGTATCTTTGGTCAAGGTGCAGATTAGGTGTGAGATGGAGTTTAGGAGTGAGGTGGAGTTTAGTCGTGAGGTGGGAGGTTTTGTTAAGGTGAGGTGGGGTTACGGGGTGGGGTTAAGGGGTGAGGTGAGGTTTATTTGAGGGGGGAGGTTTAGTGAGGTACGATTTAGTCGAGGCGAGGTTTAGGTGTGAGGAGAAGTTTGGTAGTGAGGTATCGTCGAGGAGAGGGGTTTAGTGAGGTGAGAGGTTTAGTCGAGGTGTAGGTGAGGAGAAGTGAGTGTAGGTGAGGTGAGGAGAAGTGGGTTTCTGAGTTCAGGAAGGGAGACTGAGGTACTGCTGAAGGAGATGAGACCACTGCCTACTCTGGCAGAGAATTCCACAAATTCACAACTCTGGGTGAAAAAGTTTTTCTCATCTCATTGCGAGGCAAATCATTTTTTAGCTGTATGAGGCTATTTATTGAAACATACAAGGTTATTAAGGATTTGGACACGCTAGAGGCAGGAACCATGTTTCCAATGCTGGGAGAGTCCAGAACTAGGGGCCACTGTGTAAGAATAAGGGGTAGGTCATTTAGAACGGAGATGAGGAAATACTTTTTCACACAGAGAGTTGTGAATCTGTGGAATTTTCTGCCTCGGAAGGCAGTGGAGGCTAATTCTCTGGATGCTTTCAAGAGAGATATAGATAGAGCTCTTAATGATAGCAGAGTCAAGGGATGTGGGGAGAAGGCAGGAATGAGATACTGATTGTGGAGGATCAGCCATGATCACAGTGAATGGCGGTGTTGGCTCGGAGGGCCGAATGGCATACTCCTGCACCTATTGTTTATTGTCTATCTCATGAAATATATATCTTTTGGGAGTTATTTTACTGCTTATGTGTTAGAAAAATTCTAAGCTTCTGTTATGTAAACTACCAGCAGGACGCTGAACCCCCTGAACCCCCACCAGAGCGCTGTCCTTGGACCCTGCCGGGGGCCTAGCCAGCCTCCTGGAGCCCCGGCCAATACTTCCTACTTTTTTTCTGGAGGTGAATATCATGCTTAGTCCACATTGCTTAAAAAAATTGGGTCTACTGTGTGAGAAGGGGTTTACAAAAAATATATATATATTAATAATATAGTGTTATTCAATACAAAATAATAGTTAAAATAAAAATTTATAGGTTATTAAAGTATCATGTAGGCTAGCCATAAATGAAAAAACGTTCAAATTAAGGATGTTTCATTCTAAATATATTTAATATAAAATAATTATAAATCATTTAAAACACCAATAACATTTATGATAGAAATTAAAATGTGTGGTGATCTGTCATGGAACAACCCCATTGAAGAAGATAACAGTGGCTACCCAGACCTGGTTGCGAAGGGGCCCTCAGAACAGTTCAAGCTTCCGGGCCTCAAAAATGTAGGTCTGCCACTGTTGGAGGCGTAAAGTAGTATCCGGAGAAAACCCACACGGTTACAGGGGGAACATACAAACTCCCTACCGACAGCACCCGTAATGAGGATCAAACCCAGGTCTCTGGCGCTGTAAGGCAGCAACTCTTCCGCTGCACCACTGTGCCACCCCACTGTTTCACTCTCTAAATGCTCTTGAACTCCATGACATCCATTTCAGATTGTTATAAAACATAGCAGTCCATTCTTACAAATCGAGTGTGACAGCTTGTGGATGAGATGGGGAGAAGGCAGGAACGGGGTACTGATTGGGGATGATCAGCCATGATCATATTGAATGGCGGTGCTGGCTCGAAGGGCGGAATGGCCTACTCCTGCACCTATTGTCTATTGTCTATTGATCTGTTATCATGATGGGCTGAATGGCCTAATTCAGCTCCTGTGCCTTATAAGCTTGTACTCTTATGTTGATTGAGAAGTTAAATATCTGGCAGGCAGAAGGGAAGACTGCGCAGTAATGAATACCATGGGATTTCTTACTTGCACTTGGCGCTCGGTTTAATAGTTCATCCAACGGAGAGTAGCTCCATCTCTCCCTCAAAACTGCACCACCTTAAAATTCAAAGTTTACGGGTGGAAGTCAAGACTCGAATATTCAAGATCAAAGGCAGAAACTCTTTGAGTGAGGATAAGTGAGATATAACCATTCAAATCTGATTATCACAGGGTTCAATCCTGGCCTCAGTGCCTGGCCTGAGTTTGTATGATCTACCTGTGTAATCATGAGTTTCCTCAAGTGCTCTGATTTACACCCACATACTTTAGACTTTAGAGATACAGCATGGCAACAGGCCCTTTGGCCCACTGAGTCTGTGCCGACCAGCGATCGCCCCGTATACTCGCACCATTCTACACACTAGGGACATAGAAACATAGAAAATAGGTGCAGGAGTAGGCCATTTGGCCCTTCAAGTCAGCTCCACCATTCAATATGATCATGGCTGATCATCCAAAATCAGTACCCTGTTCCGGCTTTTTCCCCATATCCCTTCGTTCCCTTAGCCCTGAGAGCTAAGACAATTTACAATGTTTTTACCAAAGCCAATTAACCTACAAACCTGTACATCTTTGGAGTGTGGGAGGAAACTGAAGCACCCGGAGAAAGCCCACGCAGTCGAAGGGAGAATGTGCAAACTTCCTACAGACAGCACTTGAAGTCAGAATCAAACCTGGGTGTCTGGCGTTGTATGGCAGCAACCTTACCGCTGTGTCATTGTGCCACCCATTTTCTTTAAATGTCAAAGATGTATATGTTGCCAGGTTAACTGGTTTTGTAGTTTGCCCCTGGTGCATAGTTGAATGGTAGAATCTGGGGCGAGTTAATGGGAATGTCGGGAGAATTTTAAAAATGGGATTAGTATGAATGGGTGTTTGATGGATCAGTGTGGACTTAGTAGGCTGATGCCTGATTCCATGCTATAAGCCTCGAAAACATCTCAAAGTATTGTGAGAACCTGATAGTGACATTTGATGATTAAAACAGAAATGCGGGAAGTACTCAGCAGATCGATGAAGCCACAAAGGGTGGTGGGTGTATGAAACAAGCTGCCAGAGGAGGTAGTTGAGGCTGGCACTATCCCAACATTTAATAAACAGTTAGACAGGTACATGGATAGGACAGGTTTGGAGGGATATGGACCAAGTGCAGGCAGGTGGGACTAGTGTAGCTGGGACATGTTGGCTGGTCAGGGCAAGTTGGGCCGAAGGGCCTGTTTCCACACTGTATCACTCCACGACACTATGGCACTTTGACCTAAAATGCTAATTCTTTATTTTCCCCCACAGATGCTGCCTGACCTGCTAGGTTTTTCCACATTAAAAATTTTAATTTTAGATTTAGAGTCCCAGAATCATGAAGTAGTATTTGATTTTTCTGACCTCTGACGACATCTTCATGCTCATTGGAAGGTTGATTTTAAACTCACTTGAGTTAAGTACTGTTGTGATGCTTAATCCAAGACAGAACTATTTATCTTCATGTGCCTTCAGTAAATGAAGCAAAACCAGCGAAAAGATTGATTTTATGTAGCATCTTCTGAAGATATATCAAGTGTTTGACATAACAAGATCTTTTTCTCCATTTTACCGAGAATTACATGTTCACTGCCTGGTAAAAATTTATAAATCAATTTAATTAAACAATACATCATTTCTGTATTCCTTCTTTGACAACATTGTTTCACCAAAGTGCCTGTAAGAACTATGAGGAGGTAAAGGGATTAGAGGAACGAGTGCTCTGTAACATGAAGGTTTCTCTCAGTTTCACTGTATTGTAGAATTTATGTACAATACAATACAATACAATACCGTTTATTGTCGTTTGAACCTAAGTTCAAACAAAATTTCGTTTCTGCAGTCATACGACCAAGAAAAAAATAAAGACACACAATTAACACAATTTACACAAACATCCATCACAGTGAATCTCCAAACACCTCCTCACTGTGATGGAAGGCAAAGTCTTGTCTCTTCCCTGTACTTTATTCTTCTCCTGATGTTAAAGCCCCCGGCAAGTCCCGCAGCCGTTAAAGCCGCGCAGGGCGATGTAAGGCCCCACTCCGGGTCGTTTTTAACCCCGCGATTCGGGCGGGAGAAGCTGCCGTTGTGGGAGCTCCGAAAAGTGGTTTCCCGCCCGGGAACTACCCGCGAGCTACCAGGCCAGCGGCTGGAGCCTCCGAAACTCCGAAGTCGGGTCACAGCCGCGCACCACCACAGCGCTCCACGCTCCGAAGCCGGCCAGCTCCGCGATTGTGAGTCCACAGGCTCTGCGACTGGAGCCCAGGTCGATTCCGGTTGGAGGCCGCTCCACGGTGCTAGGCTCCAACGACAACGGAGACCCGACAGGGAAAAGGTCGGGTCCCCGTACAGGGAAGAGATTTATAAGTTTAAAAAGATCCCCGCCCCCCACATATACACAGCTAAAAACTAAAACCAAAAACATACACCTAATGGGACCAAAAGAAAGAAAAGACGGACGGACTGCAGTCGAGCCGCAGCCATGTGTAATTTATGTACAATGTATGTCATTTATGTATCATTTATATGTAATTTATCTTTTAGTGCATGTAATGCTGCTGCAAGCAAGATTTTCATTGTACCTGTATCTCAACATACTTCCATACATGATAATAAACCCAATTTGACGTGTTGACTTCTATTGCATCGAATAATCCTCAGTAAAACACATGGTCTAAGTGCAAAGTCAAAGAAGAAATATGGTCCAATGAGTCTTTATTATCACATGTATTGAAGTACAGTGAAATTCTATTTAGGATACAGTATGGTAAATTATCACTATACATAAACACAATCCCAGATTAAGTTCCAAATGTGTAGAAATAGCCCACTGAGACCATATACAAGAGTCGCCAGGTTTTCGTGCCATTTTCAATGTCCAAGCTGCAGCTGGCCATGAAGGCCCATTGTCCTGGCTGCAGCCAAATATTAAATTCATCCTAAAATCATGATTAGAAAGTAAAATAAACTGAAGCAACAAATTTTCACATTTTCCTTCTGTCAATTTGTGTGAAACAAAAATGAAAGAAAAAGTCAATAAATTATTTTTCTTAACCTCTATAAAATATCAATAAAATGTGAAGGCTCATATCATTCAGGGTTGGGGAATCAAGATCTAGGGGGTATAGGTTTACGGTGAGAGGGGAAAGATTTAATCGGAACCTGAGAGGTAACTTTTTCACATAGAGAGTGGTGTGAATATAAACCTTGCTGCCAGAGGCAGTGTTTAGACAAGTAAAATAAAAAGTTATTTGGATAGATATATGGATTGAAGCAGTTTAGAAGGATCAAACGCAGGTAAATGGGATTAGCTTAAATGAGCATCCTGATGGTATGAACGAGTTGAACAGAAGGAGCTGTTTTCAAACTCTCCCTGTAGCTAATACCCCTTAATCTTGGCACCGTTCTGGTAAATCTTTTCTGTGCCCTTTCCAAAGCCTCAACTTGCTTCCTGTAATGGGTCAACCAACTGTGTAAAGGGGCGACGAGAAATCCCTTCATCCCTTTGATTCCATCCATCCCTCTTCCACTTTCTCTAACTTTACTTTTACTTCAGAGATGCTGTGTAAAAACAGGCCCTTCGGCCCACCATGTCCACACCGTCCAGCTATCACCCCATACACTAACACTATCCTACACACAAGGGACAATTTATAATTTTATCAAAGTCAATTAACCTACAAACCTGTGCGGCTTTGGTGTGTGGGAAGAAACCGTAGCAATAGGAAAAAACTCACGCGGTCACAGGGAGAACGTACAAACTCCATACAGACAGTATCCATAGTCAGGATCGAACCCGGGTCTCTGGGGCTATAAGGCAACAGTTCTACCATTGAGCCAATGTGTCTCCCCTGACCCTGACTCACCTTTGAAAACTTGTTTTCTCTCTCACCCCTTTTTTAACAATGGGTCTCGGAACTGAGACATTATCTGTTCTTCACGCCACAGATGCTGCCTGCCTGGTTTCCAACATTTTCCATATTAATGAATCGACTGAATTTAAATACCCCAACTATCCTGAGTGATTTTAACTCATGGTTTTAAATCAGGCTTACTGGACTGAAACGTACTGAATAGTGAAAGGCTTGGATAGAGGGGATGTGGAGAGGATCTTTCTACAAGTGGGGGAGTCTAGTACTAGTCATAGCCTCAGAATTAAAGGACGTTCCTTTAGGAAGGAGATAAGAACGAATTTATTTAGTCAGAGGGTGGTGAATCTGTGAAATTCTTTGCCACAGAAGGCTGTGGAGGCCGTCAATTAATATTTTTAAGACAGAGATAGATAGATTCTTGATTAGTACGGGTGTTTGGGGTTATGGGGAGAAGGCAGGACAATGGGGATAGGAGGGAGAGATAGATCATCCATAATGGAATGGCGGAGTAGACTTGATAGGCCTAATGACCGAATTCTGCTCTTATTACTTATGACGTTATGACTGTTAGTAACTTAACACTGCTGCTTACAATTTGTTCATGCATTCCTAACTTTGTTGTACCCAGTGATTAGATAATGTTGCAAGCCACAGGGGTTGGTAATGTAAGATGCAGGGCTGATGCCACTGGAGATTCAAGAGTCTAATAATAGAGGGAATAAGCTGCTTTTGAATCTGGTAGTACTCATTTACAAGCTTTTATATCTTTCTGCTTTTTGTATTGACTAGTGTAGATGGGACATGTTGGTCGGTGTGAGCAAGTTCGGCCAAAGGGCCTGCTTCCAGACTGTATGACCAAGATTCTATGCCTCTATCTTCTGTCTGGCAGGAGATGGGAGAAGAGATAATGACAGGGTATACTATAAAAGAGCACAAGAAACCAAGGGCAGAAGTCGGCTACTTAATCCCTCGTCTGTCTGGCTATTCAATGTCACCCTCTTTGAACTAACCTAGGTCTTAAATCCTCTCCTGCACCAGTTCCATATAGCCCTCAATTCCCTAATCTCTCATAAATCTATGCACCTTCCCTTTACATATTTGCAGTAATCCACAACTGTTGGGCAGATAATTCCAGAGATTCACCTCCATCTGAGGAAGGAAATTCTCATGTACACCAAATGTTATCCCTCAATGCTAAACAAAACCAGAAAATACTAGGCAAGGACGCTACATCAGCGGAGGTCTGATGAATTTGTTCATCATTATGCTTAACTTCCAAAATTGATTTGAATGGAGGATCTTGGACGGTAACATGGATAAGTTCATTAGTTATAGGAGCAGAATTAGGCCATTCGGCCCATCAAGTCTACTCCACCATTCAATCATGGCTGATCTATCTTTTCCTCTCAACCCCATTCTCATGTCTTCTCCCCATAACCCCTGACACGTACTAATTAAGAGAGCATCCCATATTTCCCTGTTTGGCTTTGGACTTCTGGCTTCTGTGGAATTTTACTTGAACAATGCTGGAATCTTCAACCAGTGATAGTGACGTGCTTGTGGTGATACGAGGGGAACCTGCAGGTGGTGGTATGCACCTACTGCCCCTGTCCAATTCTTGGTGGTAGAAGTTACAGGTTCGGGGGTTGAAGAAGAGAAAGGCAGTGCGGTGGGGAGGACTCAAGCTCTGGAAGTTTATATTCTCTCCTGGTCTTATGTGTTTAGTGTGCAATTATGTGTATACTTCATACCTGCAATCTGGCTCCATTGTAGCAAATAGAGGTGTAGTATAATACACTGAGACTAAGATAATATGTTCAGCATGACACAACAGTTAAACGGATCTGTTCCCCTCCAAGCATAACCCATTAACATCTTTGGATCCTCTCTGTATGCTTAGCAGGAGGAGAAAGTGGTCATTCACAGCCAGCATGTTGCTCAATCAATACCAGGATGAAATGTTGTGCTCAGCATGCGAAGAGCAGTCCAGCAATATGAGAGAGAATTCTGAGAAAGTGTTTTTTCATTGAAATAGTTCTCTCACTCTTTCAGAGAACTACGCTGCCAATTACAGCCCAGGATCACAGCTCTCTATCTCTTTCAGCCTACGCTGTCTTTTATTGTGTAAAGAACAGGTTAGGACAGCACTCAAGGTGCCAGTAATTATAAACCTAGTGTAGCAAAGCAAAAGCAAAACACTGCCAGAGCTGCAGATCTGAAATAGAAGAGGAATGTGCATGAATCCTGAGCTGTTCTTTTGCAATGAACACTGCCCACTTGCTGAATATTTCCAGTTATTTGTTTGTGCTTATTAAAGCAGGAAGGTCATGTAATCCTCTGTTAAATGAAGGGCCTTTGGGCCACAACGGGAGTATTGTGACCATTTCTGGTCACCTCGATATAAATGTGGTGAGGATTCAGAAGAAAGTCACCACGCTATTTTTATGGATGAGGATCCTCATCTACAAGGTTAGTCTGGAGAAACTAGAGTTGTTCTTCCAGGATTAATTCATAGTATCATAGAATTATACAGAATGGTTCTAATTATACAGTATGTCTCTAATGGAAATGAGTCCTTTCAGCCCATCTCATCCACGCCAACCATGATGCCTATCTATCATAACCCCATTTGCCTGCATTAGGTTAATATCCCTCGATGTCTTTCCTAGATATGTAACTGTCCAAATAGCACAGTGGCACAGTGGAGGAGTTGCACCAGAGACCCGGGTGCGATCCTGACCATGGATGCTTGTCTGCATGGAGTTTGTACGTTCTCCCTGTGATCTGCGTGGGTTTTCTCCGGGAGCGGTTTCCTCCCACAATCCAAAGATGTACAAGTTTGTAGGTTAATTGGCTTGGTATAATTGTAAAATTGTCCCTGGTGTGTGTAGGATCGGGTAAATGTTCGGGGATTGATGGTCCGCGCGGACTCAGTGGGCACGATGTATCACTAAACTAAACTAAACTACTGTAAATGCATATTATGCATTGGAATTGTAACTGCATCTACCCCTTCTTCTGGCAGCACGTTCTACATAACCAGTACTTTATGTGTGAAAAACTTGTCCATAGGGTCTCATTGTAATTGTTCCCCTCTCATCTTAAACCTGTGCCTTCTACTTCAAGATTCCACAACCCTGACAAAAAACTCTGACCACCTATTCTATCAATGGCCCTCATTATTATATAAAGCTCTGTAAGGCCATCCCTCAGCCTCCTACATTCCAGTGCGAATAAATCCAACCTGTCCAATTGCTCCTTACAACTACAGCCCTCCATTTTAGGCAATATCCTGGTGAATCTCTTCTGCACTCTCTCTGCTGCCGCATCCTCACAGTGTTGTGGTGATTGGATATGTGCAAACCAGTCCAAATGCAGTCTCAGTTCTGAAGAAGGGTCTCACCCTGAAACATCACACATCCATGTTTTCCAGGGATGCTGCCTGACCCGCTGAGTTACTGCAACCTTTTGTGTCTTTCCTTGGTGAACTAGCATCCAAAGTTCCTTGTTTCTGCAAAACTGTGACATAACATCCCAGCTCTTACACTTACTGCGATGGCCTGTGGCTGAAGACCAAGCAGAGGTTTGAGGGAAATGGACTGAGAGGGTAGAGAACCTTTTGGATTCTCCAGTTCGAACAGCTGTAGACCTTCGGTCAGGGAATTTATTGAAAATAAAAATCACCAGATTGAATATGGAAGTTATATTGTGGTTGTTCAAGACATTGGCAAGGCAACACATGCTCAGTTTTAGTCTCCCTGCTATAAGAAGGATGACATTAAGCTGGAAAGAGAGCAGAAAAGATTTACAAGGTTCTTGCCAGGACTCAAACAATTGGGTTCTCGGGAGAGGATTGGTTGGCTGGGCCGCTAATCCTTGCAAAGAAAGAGATTAAGGGGTGATGTTAGAAAGGTGCATAAAATCATGAGGGACATAGATAGGTTGAGGGAACACAGTGTTTTTCCCAGGGTTAGGGAATCAGGAACTAGAGGACATAAGTTTAAGGCGAGAGGAGAAAATTTTAACAGGAACCTGAAGGGTGCCTTTGTAACACAAAGGATGGTGGGTACATGGAAGGAGTTGCCAGAGGAAATGGTTGAGGAAAGTACAATAACAGCATTTAAAAAGCATTTTTACAGATATATGGATAGGAAACATTTGGAGGGCTATAGATTAAGCATCGTGAAGATTGGCATCTTCTTGTAATGTGATGACGGAAGTGGCTTGGAGGGTATGGTTAAATGCGGGCGAATGGGAGTAGCATATATTGGCATCATGGCTGGCATGGACAAGTTGGGCAGAAGGGCCTGTTTCCGTGCTGTATGGTTCAATGATTTTATGACTTGCACCAACACGGAGTTGTTTCCTAATTGTGTTATACACTAATGTTTTCATTGTTCCACAGCCTTGTACTTTTCATCATCTTGCGGAATGTATTTGTAATTCATGTGTAATTTATGTTTTAGTGTGTTTGTCTGAGTCTATGTGCCTGTGATGCTGTTTGAAAGCAATATTTTGATTGCACCTGTATCTCATCGCACTTGTGCATGGGTCAATAAACTCGACTAAATTTGTAATAGGAAAGAAGCAGACAGATGGGAGATAATTGATCCACAATTAGCTGCTACGGACTGAATGGGCCAAATGGACACCACTGTGTCCTGTTACAATTCCGTGGCTCTGTGTTAGTGTGGCTTAGTCGTATTCAGAGATCTGTAATGATCTGAGTAGATCTGAGTTCAAATCTCATTACTGGTGGATTAAAAAGCTAGTAACAGAACTAGTGTCCCTGAAACTCTCTGGTGACTCTCTCATGACTCATTAACATCCATTAATAATAATAATAATGGATGGGATTTATATAGCGCCTTTCTAATACTCAAGGCGCTTTACATCGCATTATTCATTCACTCCTCAGTCACACTCGGTGGTGGTGAGCTACTTCTGTAGCCACAGCTGCCCTGGGGCAGACTGACGGAAGCGTTGCTGCCAATCTGCGCCTACGGCCCCTCCAACCACCACCAATCACTCACACACATTCACCACATTCACACACAGGCAAAGGTGGGTGAAGTGTTTTGCCCAAGGACACAACGACAGTATGCACTCCAAGCGGGATTCGAACCGGCTACCTTCCGGTTGCCAGCCGAACACTTAGCCCATTGTGCCATCTGTCGTCCCATTAGGTGAGGAAGACACTGCTCCGAGTGTTGTTAGAAGGTGAGACAAGAAAGCAATGTTCACTGGAGTGTGAGTATGCATGTATATTAATCAGACAAAGTCAACGTGTGGATACACCAGGCAATTAATATAGCCATTGAGGAGTTAAGAGGATGGATTAAGAGTAAGAAATAAACTGCTTGAGGAACTGAGATGGTTAGACAGCATTTGTAGAGCGAAGTGAACATGACATTTCAGGTCAAGACCCTTGAGTTGTTCCAGAAGCATGTTTTATTCTTGCTCAAGATTCCACAGTCCGCAGTCTCTTGTGTCTGAATTAAAACTAAGGAAGTTTTACCACCATTGAAAGATCATAGTCAAAGTTCTTTGCGTAGTTTAATCTCTTTACCCGAGTGAATATAAACTTAAGTAAGAAGATGTGCAAACACAGTTTCCGGGATTAGAAGGTTGCCCTCTGAGGTCAGATCAGGTTGATGGGCTCATGAGCGAGAGACAATCTCACCAACACATGGAAGACTGAAGGTAACCAGAAGCCAAACAAATGCAGAAAAGAACACAGAGTGACTCAGCAGGTCAGGCAGCTTCTACAGAGAACATGGATAGGCGACATTTTGAGTTGATATCCTTCTTTAGACTGTGTGTAGGGTGGTGGTGGGAGGGGGGGGGGGGGGGGGGGAGGATGAAAGCTGGAAAAGGAGACAAGACAAAGCATGGCAGGTAGTAGGTCGACATATGTAAGAGGGATTTTTGATAGGCAGATGGTTGGAATAATGTAGCAGGAGGAGGGGCAGAGGGGGAAATGGGTGGGAATCTAGGTGGAGTATAGGGGAGGGGAAGGGGGGAGAAGTGGGGGGAGAAATGGAGTGGGAAGGTTTAGTGGGGGTTAGTTAGAGATTACCTAAAATTGAAGAATTCAATGTTCACACCATTGGGTTATAAGCTACCCAAGCAGCATATTAGGTGCTGTTCTTACAGCATGAATGTGGCCTCACTCTGACAATGGGTGAGGCCCACGACAGGAAGGTGAGTGTGGGAATGGGAAGGGGAGTTAAAATTGTTAGCAACTGAAAAATCCATAGGCTTAGTTTTAGTTTTGAGATACATCGTGGAAACAGGCCCTTCGGCCCACTGAGTCCGCACCGACCAGTGATCCCCGCACATCCCCCCACTATCCTACACAGACTAGGAACACTTTGCATTCTTCTTCATATCGAGTCCACACACAAGATTAGAAGTTGTTCAGCCAGAGCTGAACACACTTCTCAGCATCTGCATACTTTGGTGTTTGTCTTGTCGCCTCTGGTGCTTCTTGTGCGTGGTGGTGGAAAGATTGGGGAACAGGGGCGCGACGTGAATGCTCTTTCCTTGACCACAATTTACACTTATACCAAGCCAGTTAACCTACAAACTTGTACATCTTTGGAGTGTGTGAGGAAACTGAAGATCTCGGAGAAAACCCACTTGGTCACGGGGAGAACGTACAAACCCCGTACAGACAGCATGTGTATTCGGGATCGAACCCGGGTCTCCGGCACTGTAAGCGCTGTAAGGCAGCAACTCTACTGCTGTGCCACCGTGCTACCCTGACAGCCTTGGCAGACCAAGTGCAAGTGTTCAGTGAAATGGTCGCTGAGTCTAAGCTTGGTCTCTCCGATGTAAAGAAGGCCACATCGGGAAAGCCAGATGCCATAAAGGAGGTTAGAGGAGGTGCACATGAACCTCTGTCTCACCTGGAAGGACTGCTTGGCTCGTTGGAGGCGAAGGAGGAGGTAAAGGGACAGGTGTTACATCTCCTGCAATTGCAGGGAAAGTACCTGAGGAGTGGGCGGTTTAGGTGAGTATGGATGAGTGAACCAGAGATGTGGTGTGGTCTCAACAGATGGTGGAAATGGGTGTGGATTGAAATATATGATTAGTGGTGGGATCACATTGGAGGTGCCGGAAATGTGGGAGTATGATATGATATGATATGAGTGTGATGGCTGGTGGGTTAAAAGGTGAGGACCAGGGGAACTCTATCCCTATTCTGTCTAGGGGGAGGGGGAGCAAGAGCAGAACTACAGGACACATTGGAGACATGGATGAGGGATCTATCTATGACAGAAAGGGGGGAAATCATTTTTACTAAAGAAAGAAGCCATCTTGGATATCCTAGAATGGAAAGTCTCATCTTGGGAGCAAATGTGACGGAGGCAGTGGAATTGAGAGTAGGCAACAGTGTCTTTGCAAGAAGCAGGGTGGCAGTAACCCCATCCCAGATAACTGTGGTAGTCCAGATAACTAATGCAGTCAGTTGGTCTTTAGTCAATAGTCTGTCATCTGCGATGGAGACAGAGAGATCAAGAAAGTGACGAGAATCGTCAGAGATAGTCTAGGTGGATTTCAGGGCAGTGTGAAAGTTAGTGGTGAAGTTAATGAAATCCTCAAGTTCTGCACGGGTGCAAAAAGCAGCTGTTTCTGCATTGGTGCAGGAGGCAGCTCCTTTTGCACTGGTGCAGGATGCTGCACCTTTCTGCATTGGTGCAGGCTGGAAATCTGAAATGATACAAAGAATGCTGGATGTAATCAGCAGGCTGGGCAAAAACTGTGAAGATCATTGGCCTGAAAGGAGAGGAACACTCCTGTCTCCTGATTCCAACAATGGTGTGGATGTGCAGTTTACCAGGGAGTGCAAATACCGTGGAGTGTACCTGGTCAGTAAACTGGACTGGTCAAGGAATGCTGAGGCCCTGTACAAGAAGGGACAGAGCCGGCTGTACTTTTTGTAAGGCTCCGCTCCTTCAACATCTGCAGTAAGATGCTGCAGATGTTCTACCAGTTGGTGGTAGCCAGTGCCAGCTTCTTCGCTGTCGTGTGCTGGGGCAGCAGGGTGAAGGCCGCGGACACCAATCGGATTAGCAAACTCATCAGGAAGGTTAGCTCCATCCTGAGCGGTGGAGTTGGATTCATGCGAGATGGTATTGGAGGCGAGTATGCTCCTCAAACTGTGGAACATCGTGGACAATACAGCTCACCCCCTCCATGACACACTGGTCAACCTGAGGAGTACCTTCAGCAACAGACTGGTTCCACCAAGATGCAGTACAGAATGCCACAGGAGATCCTTCTTCCCAGTGGCTAACAAACTGTACAACTCCTCCCCCTTCTGTCGTGGGGTAGATTGACTCCCCTTCCAGACCCCCCCCCCCCCCCATCCCCCCATCCCAAATCTTTGCCGTTCAAAATGCTTTCCACTCGTGGCTTTAATTTCATGTTTCATGTATTTTGTGCTTTTGGAGAATCAATTTCCCCCCTGGGATAAATAAAGTTCTATCATATCATATTGTATCGTATCATTGACTCTGTTCCACAAATCCTAGTTGCTGCCTGACCTGATAAGTAACTCCAGGAACTTTTGTTTTTAATTTAAGTTTTAACAAAGTAGACACGGAGTCATTTCTATCCTCCCCTTTCCCGTGAGTTCCCTCCAGGAATGATTCAAGCATTTACACCATCATCGCAGAACTTAATTCAAAGTAAACATTACTTTCATCCATTGTGCAGGAGTGGCGTTCAATGTCTCTTTTTTCATTAAAATTAGTCTTATTAACAGAAGGAGAGAACACTATCAGAAAATTAGCTGTCCTTAGAAAGAGTGCGAATGATTGTGTCCTAATGGCTAATTTAATTTCCTGGGGAATCTGGATATAAAGATGTACTTCCATCAAATTGGCAGGGGTCAGGGGAATGTAATTAAAAGCTGATGGATCTCAATGAGTTTCTTTTTTATTAAAGAACAGGAAATTTGAAAAGACTAATTGCCTGAAAAGTCACATAAGGGGCACTAATCCGAAGAAATGCAGCGAGATGATGTCCATTTCTTGCTTCATGTAGAAAAGACATTTGGACAGACGCTTTGGATAGAAAAGGTTGAGAGGGATATGGGCCACAGACAGGCAGATGGGACTTGGTAAGTTGGGCAACTTCTTCAGCATGGACGAGTTGGGTTGAAGGGCCTGTTTCCGTGCTATGACTTTGCGGCTTCACATCAAACCGCCAGAATCAATAGCCATGGATTCAGACTGAGAAAATGATACAGCATTGAAACTAATAAAATAATCTGTTTCCTGCCCTTTGGTTGAGCTATCCAGTTGATCTCATCCACTTCCTCTTTTTGCACACTCTCTAAACACTTTCCCTTCTACTATTTTTCTAATATTCATTGACATTTGCAAGAATGAGTAATGATTGTAGTGCAACTTAGAAAATTCTGTGGGAGTCAAGAGGATAGATTTTGAGAGGATGTTTCTTCTTGTATGTAGATTCTTGTTGTATGTGATGTATGTAGATGTTGTTGCATTGCCCATGACTACTAAACACAAGCTATTGGTGGGGCTTCTCCCAATCGTGGGCTGAAATCTTGGACAATGGATTGGGAGGAATGAATTAATTGGGATGGAAATGTTGAAGTATACCTTCCTCTCAAATGTGCGGGGTGGGGATTTGATGGCCATCCACTTTTGGTGCTCTGGGGGGTAGTTAGTGTGAAGTTGTGTTGCAATGCCTTGGTTCGGTAAGGATGGTGGATAACCGTGTAACCAGTGTGTCTCTGTGGATTTTTCTCCCCACCTTTCCTACAAAATCTCACTTAAACAATCAGCATTTTCCATCACCTGACCACCACCCGTTGTCTCGGCAACCTCCTGCTTCAAGACAACTTATGTCGGCCAGTCAGTTCCTGATGTAGAGAATAGTGAAATTCTGGGATTCACAGCAACATCATTAGATATATTTAAAGTGGAGGAGCATAAACTTTGGAAAGATCAGGAAAATGAGGGCTCTAGGGTTCTGGCACAGAGAAGGAGTTCAAACCTGGGCAAATTGAATAGTGAGGTAGGATTGAAGGCCTAAGTAGCCTATTACTGCTCGTACCTCCTAGTGTTTGACTTCTCATGCTCGATCATTCATTAAGATCATAGCTGTTCTGATCATGACTGGAAGGGTCTCGACCCGAAACTTCTTTTTCTCCAGTGATGCTGTCTGACCCACTAAGTTACTCCAGCTTTTTGTGTCTAGCTTCCTCTTTCCTGCCTTTTCTTCATAACCTGTGATTTCCCACACTATCTTCTTATCTGCACACTAGAAGATTACCAAAACTCACAAACTCCATGAGAAGAAGAAATACCTCCTCTCCATCTTAAATGGGGGGAGGGGGGTGGGGGAATCTATGATTTTGAAATGACTTCCCTTAGCTCTACAATCCTCCAACAGGGGAATCGTCCTCTCAGTATCCCCCCTTCTACTCATTCAGAGCATCTGTTCATCTTCAAAAGTTATAGGGTTGATCACTTATTTATTCCCAGTAACCTCCTTTAAACTATCCCCAGTGTAAGTATATTAAATAAGGAGCCCCGGTTGTCAGAACTTTTAAAAGATGTTACAGCTGAGGTCCGTGCTGGTTTTCAAATTGGAGGATTAATATTCAGGAAAGATTTTTCAAATCTTTTTCACAAATTTTATTACTGGTGTATTTTATAACTTGATGAACAGATTATGAGTCAGGAACAATGCATTTAATTGTGTTAATCTGCCTCGCTAAAAATATTTCTAATTGGCACAATTAATTCTTAAATGTTTCTGCTCTAGATCCCTAGTCAGAAAGCTCAAGGAAAAAGCTGATCTTCAGTTTGCTCTAATTTGATTGTGAATGCTAATTGCAATCTAGCTACGTTTCAGAGAATGCTCTGCAGTTATAATGGGAGTTATTCCATATATCTGGAATTGTAGACAATATCTATAGGTTTCTTGGCAACAATTACACCAACCAACTGCATTCAAGTCTTCATTGTTTCCCTGTTAGAATCAAAATCAAATTGAGGACTGCAAATCAGGCTTTAGACTTTAGACTTTGGATATACAGCGAGGATGCTGGCTCTTTGGTGCACCGAGACTGCGCTGACCAGCGATCAAATGTACACTACCTCTATCCTAAACAATTTACAATTTACAGAAGCCAATTAAACCTCAACCCTGTACGTTTTGGACTTTGGGAGGAAACCGGATCACCTGGAGGAAATCCACACAGTCACAGGGAGAAGGTACAAACTCCATACAGACAGCACCCGTAGTCAGGACCAAACTCGGGTCGCCGGTACTGTGAGGCAGCAACTCGAACCTTGTGCCACTGTGCCGCCCTTCAGAAAAGCATTCAGAGAGTCACAGATTCATACAGCAAATTGACCAAGAATCTCTAGTCCCACTTGCCTTCTTTTGACTCATGTTGCAAGCTTTCCTGTGCATGTACCTTTCCAAATGCTTTAAAAAATATTGTCATTGTAACCACCTCTACTACTTCTTCTGGCAGATCGATCCATGTACCCACCACCATCTGTGTGAAAAACAGATCGCTTTTAAATCTTTCTCCCCTCATCTAAAAATCTATGCCCTCTATTTTTAAACTCCCTATCCTGGAAAAAAGAGTGATTGTTTACCTTATCCTTGTAATATCACTCTATTTGGTCAATCTTATATTCCAATGAATAAAGCCCCAGACTATGCTGTCTCTCCTTATAACTCGGGTCAAAGACAGGTAAATGGGATCAGCATATATTGGCATATTGCTCCGCATGGACAAGTTGGGTGCAGAGGCCTGTTTCCATGCTGAATGGCTCTAAGACTCTGTTATTCAACCCTTCCAGTCTCATTAAAATGCTTGTGAATCTTTTCTGTATTCTTTCTAGCTTAATAACATCCTCCCTTTAGCTATCTTGATTTGTCCTATCATCAATCACTTTGATCTTGTCTCACAAGACTTAAGCTACATCTCACATAGAAATGGTTGGGGAACGGCAGAGCAAGCATGAACCAGATGTTAAATTCCACATAAACATTGAGGAACAAATGGGCTGCGACAGCTGTCTGCTGTCACCAGACAGAAGAAAGGTTTGCAATGGTACAGCGCCTTTCACCTCATCATGATACAGAATAAACGTAAATCCACCACTAGTCACAAATTCCCATTCCCATCACAGTTTTCCTCCTCCCTTGATGATGTGATGACGCAGCAAATGGGATTATGTAATAAAAAGGAACTGCAGGTGTTGGTTTATAAAAAAAAGATAAACACAAAATGCTGGAGTAACTCAGCAGGTCAGGCAGTAGCTCTGGAGAAATTCTGAAGAAGGGTCTCCACCCAAAATATCACCTTTCCATTTTCTACCTGCTGAGTTATTCCAGCATTTTGTATCTATCTTCAGCAAATGGGATTGTTGAGGATCGAATTTGGGCATTGGTCAGAAGCGACATGTGAACCTCTGAGAAATTATTTGCAGAATTAAACTTGCAGAATATAGAACATAGAACAGTACAGCACAGGAACGGACCCTTCGGCAACAATGTCTGTGAAAAAAATAATGCTAAATCAAACTAATCTTTGCCTGGACATGATCTATATCCCTCCACTCGCTGCTTCTCCATGTACCTATCTGAAAGTCTCTTAACACCACTATCAAAGCACATGGATCAATGCAAAATGATAGGTAGACACAAAATGCTGGAGTAACTCAGCGGGACAGGCAGCATCCCTGAAGAGATGGAATGGATGATGTTTCGGGTCGAGACCCTTCTTCAGACCAGATATGTCTACTTTGAAGAAGTTCTCCTCCTCTCTCCGATGAGGGTTAAATATGTCTACAATGGAAAATGATAGCACGTTGACTGTGACGGGAGGAAACTGCATCAGTTCCTTTTTCATTCCTTCTTGATTGCTCATATAGATGTCTCTGAGCTGACTGAGTAAGCTGCTCAAAGGCAATGCAAGAAGAGTACTAAATAGATCTAAACCTCCCACTTTACCTCGGGCGATTTAGTCATCATATCAAAGTAAATGGCTATTTAAGCTTTCATTTGTGGCATCTTTGATGTAGAATGGAAAATCCAATGTTCATGGCATTTTGCAGGGCTGGAGATAATCAATAAAAAGACATAAGAGACTGCAGATGCTGGAGTCTGGAGCAAAAAAAAGAAGAGCTGTTGGAGGAATTCAGTGGGTCAGGCAACATCTGTGGAGGCAAAGGAATGGTGGATGCTTCGTGTCAAGACCCTCCGTCAACAGTGAGATTCTACAAGAGAGATAATCAGTAAAAGGTGCTGAAGGGGGTGGGATGAGGCAGGGGTTGGCAGGCATTAGGTGAAACCATGTGAGGAGGGGGTTGGTTAGTAGATGGAGCCAGGTGGGGGAGGGAAGGATGGAGAGAGTAACAGAGGCCAGGAAGTGATAGACGGAGGCTTCAGGTTATTGGATATGAAGATAAAGGAAGATACTGAGTGGAACCAGATGAGGGAGGGACACTGGGAGGATGGACCGTGAGGCAAAAGGAAGGGTTAGAGGATCAAGTGTATAGAGTGTGTGGTGATGGGCTGATGGAACCAGGCGGGGGAGGGGAAATAGATTGGTTAACAGAAAGGCTGGGATGGTGCGGTGGGGTTGGAAAGGAGAGGGTGGATCACAAGAAAAGTGAAAGGAACAGAGCTGTGAAGATTACCTGAAGATGGAGAATTCTATGTTCACAGTGTATGGGTTGTAAGTTACTCAGCAGGAATATGAGGTGCTGTATCTCCAGTTTACATTTGCCCTTACCTTGACAAAGTGATCCAGCCTGTTGCTTCTCAGCTCCAGCGACTTGGGTTCGATCCTGACCCTGGGTGCTGCCTGTGTGGAGTTTGCAAGTTCTTTGTGTGACCATGTGGGTTTCTTCAGGGTGCTCCAGTTTCTTCCCACAACCTAAAGATGTGAAGTTTAACTGATCTGTGCAAAAAGCCCTTATTATGGGCAGTCCTCAAGACACCTGCTCTAACTGTCCCATATTCCCCAGCTTGCATGTTTTTTCTCCACGGTGAAAAAAGCAGAGAAATATTAATTGAGGACCTTGCCCATCTCCTGTGGCTCCACATACAGATGACCACTTCAGTTTCTGATGGGTGCTATTCTCTCTCTCGTTACCCTTTTCCCCTTAACATACGTTTAACATCTTTTGGATTTTCCTTAATGCTAACTTGCAGAGTTATCTCCTGCCCACTTTTTGGCCTCTTTCCTTCTTAACTATGCTCCTCCATTCCCTAAACTCCCCCAGGGATACACGAGATCCCACGGCCTACACCTGGCTAATGTCTCCTTTTTTTCCTGACTGGGCCTCAATTTATCTCGTCATCCAGGGCTCTTTAATCCCAGCTGCTTTGCCCTTCATTGTATCAGGATCAATTGTGCCTGGAACTTTCACCATCACCCACTTTTCAGGCGTTCCTATGCCTGCAGCATCTAATTAGCTTTACAAAGTTCCTGTCTAATCCCATTAAAGGTGACCTCGCCCCAATTCAGAACTTTAACTTGTGTGCCTGCCTGTCCTCATTCATAACTATTTGAACGTTAATAGAACTGCGGTCACTAGTCCCAAAAGGATTCCCCACCGACACTTCAGTGGGGGATCCTTTCCCTTTTCCTAAGAATAGGTCCAGCTTCACCCTCTCCCTTATATATTGCTTGAGGAAACTTCCCTGAACACGTTTAACAATTTCCACCCCATATAAGCCTTTGGGACTACGGCAGTACCAGTCAATATGGGAACGTTAAAATCCCCCACTTTGATAACCCATGCTAAGATAAACCTCTTTTGCACCCTATCCAAAGCCTCAACATCCCTCCTCTAATGGATGGTAAGAACTGCACACAATACTCCAAATGCGGCCTAACTCCCCTTAAATCTGGTAGTTTCCATTTCCAGAGCAGAAATTACAGGTACCTGGCAACGTGTTTAGGTAGTAGAGCTGCAGCCTCACAGATCCAGTACCTTGGGATCAATCCTGATCTCCAGTGCCATGTGTGTGGAATTTGCACATTCTCCCTGTGGCCATATAAGTTTCCCCAGCTCCCCGTTGTCCTCCCACATCCCAAAGCAGCACAGGTTGGTAGGTTAATTGCCTCTGTAAAACCCTGCTTTTGTGCAGGTGAGTGGTAGAATCTGAGGAGAGTTGATAACACTGGGGGGTAAACCTCATTGAAACACACAGAATAGTGAAAGGCTTGGATAGAGTGCATGTGGAGAGGATGCTTCCACGAGTGGGAGAGTCTAGGACTGGAGGTCATAGCCTCAGAATTAAAGGACGCTCTTTTAGAAAGATGAGGAGGGATTTCTTTAGTCAGAGGGTGGTAAATCTGTGGAATTCTTTGCCACAGAAGGTTGTGGAGGCCGTCGGTGGATATTTTTAAGGCAGAGATAGATAGATTTTTGATTAGTACAGGTGTCAGAGGTTATGGGAGAATGCAGGAGAATGGGGTTAGGAAGGAGAGATAGATCAGCCATGATTGAATGGCAGAGTAGGCTTGATGGGCCGAATGGCCTAATTCTATTCCAATCCCGTTATGACCCTTATGAATGGGTGCTTGATAGCCAGTGAGGACTCGATAGGTGTAAGGGTCTGTTTCTGTGCTTTATAACCATAACACCCAGAGCTCACAGGCTCCAGCATAATGAAGTGTATTCTCTCAGCATAGTATATTTACAGATCAGTCATCTCGTGTAAACAAAGCAAACTACTAGGGAAGGCTGGCAAAGCCTAGTAATAATAAGATCAGGTCTATTCCAGCATCTGCAGTCTCTTGTGTCTCCAGGCCAGCTCTTGTGTTTGGGTGAGACCCCATTACTCTGCAGATGCTCGTTATAGTCAAGATAGGATTGAAATGGGGACGAGTTTGATTTTAATTGCTGATGAATTGATTTGAGATGTTGAACCCAGAAGAATAACAGATCAGGTCTCACTGGAAAATCTTAAGACTTCCCCATTAGTCTTCATTTGAATGGCTTTTTCATAGAAACATAGACATAGAAACATAGAAAATAGGTGCAGGAGTAGGCCATTCGGCCCTTCGAGCCTGCACCGCCATTCAATATGATCATGGCTGATCATCCAACTCAGTATCCCGTACCTGCCTTCTCTCCATACCCTCTGATCCCCTTAGCCACAAGGGCCACATCTAACTCCCTCTTAAATATAGCCAATGAACTGGCCTCGACTACCCTCTGTGGCAGAGAGTTCCAGAGATTCACCACTCTCTGTGTGAAAAAAGTTCTTCTCATCTCGGTTTTAAAGGATTTCCCCCTTATCCTTAAGCTGTGACCCCTTGTCCTGGACTTCCCCAACATCGGGAGCAATCTTACTGCATCTAGCCTGTCCAACCCCTTAAGAATTTTATAAGTTTCTATAAGATCCCCTCTCAATCTCCTAAATTCTAGAGAGTATAAACCAAGTCTATCCAGTCTTTCTTCATAAGACAGTCCTGACATCCCAGGAATCAGTCTGGTGAACCTTCTCTGCACTCCCTCTATGGCAATAATGTCCTTCCTCAGATTTGGAGACCAAAACTGTACGCAATACTCCAGGTGTGGTCTCACCAAGACCCTGTACAACTGCAGTAGAACCTCCCTGCTCCTATACTCAAATCCTTTTGCTATGAAAGCTAACATACCATTCGCTTTCTTCACTGCCTGCTGCACCTGCATGCCTACTTTCAATGACTGGTGTACCATGACACCCAGGTCTCGCTGCGTCTCCCCTTTTCCTAGTCGGCCACCATTTAGATAATAAGTGGTAATAATGCAGTAACTTAGTCTGGGGTGAGAGTATCTTAGAGCGTGGAATAGGGTAGCTGGGACATTCAGTGAATGTCGATAGCAATGGTTTGTTTTACCAAAAATCTGAAAAAAATCACAATTAAATCAAAGATCATGGAGGATGAAGTAAAGTTAGGCCTAAAACAAACAGAAATAGTAGAAAGAAGGAATGCCTAGTAAAAAAAAAGAAAATAGTTTAGTTTAGTTTATGGTCATGTGTACTGAGGTACAGCGTGAGGGAATAACGTTTTGTGCAAGGTAAAGCCTGCAAAGTCCGATCAAGGATAGTCCAACGATCATCAATGAGGTAGATAGTAGTTCAGCACTGCTCTCTGGTTGTGGAAGGATGATTCAGTTGTCTGATAACAGCTGGGAAGAAACTGTCCCCAAATCTGGTGAAGTGCCCTGATCAGCTGTGCTGAATCCACCACTCTTGCCTTTTCGTGCATTGGAATTGCTGTGCCAGGCCCTGATACAACCAGTCAGGATCTTCAGTCTATCAAATCCATGCTGACCATCACAATAATCTTGTACTAATCCTATTTTATCTTCCATTGATTTTTTAGACTTTAGAGATACAGCGAAGAAACAGGCCCTGAGTCTGCACCGAATAGCGATCACCCTGTACACTAGCATTATCCTACACATGAGGGACAATTTACAATTTTACTGAAACCAATTAACCTACAAACCTGTATGTCTTTGGAGTGTGGGAGGAAACCGAAGTACCCGGAGAAAACCCATGTGGTCACAGGGAGAAGGTACAAACTCCGTACAGAGAGCACCCGTAGTCAGGATCAGAGTCAGAGTCAGAGAACTCAAGTCTCTGTGGCTGTAATGCAGCAACTCTTCCACTGTGCCTCCATGCCACCCGACCCTCCGCTGCCCAATAGGCATCAACTCTCCACTGATTCTCCTGCCACCTACACACTAGGGACAATGCGGGTTCGGGATTTACAGGTTACTTTGGGATGTGGGAGGAAACAAGGAGGAGCACCGGAAGGAAATCCATTGTGGTCACAGGGCGAATGTGCAAACTCCAGTCAGCATCAGTGGTGAGAATCGACCCAGATCACTGGAGCTATGAGACAGCTGCACTACCTGCTATACCACCATGCCACCTGTGAACCATCACTTTAATAATGAAACAGGTGCCTCCACACTTCGTCAAAGAGTATACTCAGGGTTAAATAATGAATAACTGTTGTACATATTCTATTTGCATTCCATTGCCTTCAGAATGTTGATCTCTTTGAAGTGCCTAAACATTTAAAGGATTTGATAGGGTGTATGTAAAGATTATAAATTGAATTTGGATTCGTCGTATTAAACATGCATAACTGTCCTTCTGTACTCTACTTCAAAAAGTTCGGTTCCACTGAAGTCACTGGTGACATCACACAGACCCCAACATCTATTGCATTGAGTGCTGCTCATCCAAGCAGTGATTTTCTCCTTTGGGTATGTCACAATGAGGAGCACACAACGTTATTGGAATTGTGTCAACACAAGGAACTGCAGATGTTGGTTGCCAAAATAAGCGCAAAGTGCTGGAGTGACTCTGCAGGTCAGGCAGCATCTTTGGAGAACATGGATAGGTGACATTTCCGGTTGGATCCTTCTTCAGATTCATTGGTGTAGGGTGGACAGAAAGCTGGAATTCTATATACCTATCATTTGCTAGACTGTTTCCTGCCCCCACCGCACTTCCACCTTGTCCCCCCTCCCGCCCCACCCCGCCACTACCACAATCAGTCTGAAGAAAGGTTCTGATCCCCTAATATCCTAGTAAATATCTTTTGCACCCTCTCCTGTGTGATCATGTCCTTCAAATGGCAGAGAATGGTCAAGATCGAACCGACTGGAAGGATACAGTGTATATAGTGAGACTAAATGCTCTTCTGCTCTTATGTTGCCATGGAACTGTGGAGTTCCAGGTGGGCGGGTGTCTACACTCTGCTTTGACACTTCACTGCTTAAGCTGCTGACAACAAATGTCGCTCATGCACTGTTGTGCTTCTTTCTAAGGCTCATAGGTCTGGAGCTAGGTACTCAGAGGTACATGAGACCGAACGTAAGATTGCTTACATTAGGTTTTCATGTTCTACACAGTAGTAATGACGCCATCATGTTCTGCACCACATGGTACAATTACAGCCAATCGCGGTGCTGAATATCATGATGTGGCCAATACTAGGTCTGAATATCAATTGCCCATTTAAAAAGCTGCACGAGTAATGTTGTTGAGACTTTGCAGAAACAAAGAACAACAGAGTCCTAAATATCAAGATCATCTTGCAGGGATTTGAAGTCCAGGGTGCAAACATCCATTGAATTTAACCTATTTAGCCTGTCTGCTGGTGCTTGCTACCTGTCAGTCACGTACTGCCTGATCCTGCCTCCACCCAACTCACCATTCATACCAGGGACCTTCCATTGAGACTATTGGGATTATTTTAATTTAGTTTAGTTTAGAGATACAGCGTGGAAACAGGCCCTTCGGCCCACTGAGTCCACACCGACCTGCGATCCCCGCACATTAACACTATCCTACACACACTAGGGACAATTTTACATTCATACCAAGCCAATTAACCTACAAACCTGTACGTCTTTGGAGTTATTGGGCACTGTCCAGAGAGAGTGTGGCGGTTAGATCTTGTGCATTTTTTTTCAAATTCCCGCCTACCTCTTTAATTGCCACCATGACCCCTCAAGGTCTTTGGCCTCCCCCATTTCTGGCCTACTGCCCATCCCAAATTAAATCTGCATATCAGCTGCACTGCAAAGTACCCTCTCTGCACCTCAAGCCTATTTTAAGCTTCTCCCTACAACCAACCTCTTTGACCAATATCCTCTTTGTGCCAAATTCTGTTTGACAAATGGGAAGCTCATGCAGACATTCAACTGTTAATCTCGTGGCACGTTGTGGTTAGTCATTGAGTCAAAGAGTGATAGAGCATGGAAGCAGATCTTTTAGCTCATTGAGGATGTGCTGATCAACAACCATCCACTAATTTACTCTAATCGGACCCAACTCTCTCTATTTGTTCTCCACATATCTCACAATTGCCGCACATTCTACCCTGAGTGGTAGTCAACACGCTTGGAGCAATTTACGGTGTCCAATTAACCTTCCAAACGACATCATTTTTTGTACGTGGGAGGAAACAGGAACAGCTGAGGAATAGCCATAGGTAGCCATAGGTAGAACATGCAAACATCTGTTCTCTGGATGCTTTCAAGAGAGAGCTAGATAGGGCTCTTAAAAATAGGATATGGGGAGAAGACAGGAACGGGGTATTGATTGGGGATGATCAGCCATGATCACATTGAATGGCGGTGCTGGCTCGAAGGGCCGAATGGCCTACTCCTGCTCCTATTGTCTATTATCTCACAGAGAGCATCCAAGCTCAGGATCAAACCCAGATCTTGTGAGATGTGAGGCAGAGATGCCCGTTAGTGCAGCACCGTGTCCATTCACTTAACTAAAGTACGTCATTGGTTTTTATGAAAATTAAGGGCTCATCGTGGCATGGAGGAGCCATTCAGCCCATCGAATCCTCGCCTGGTCTTTGTGGACCAATCTGGTCAGTCCTTTTGCACTGTGGTCATATGGTCACAGGTAGAACATGCAAGCTACACAGAGACAGCACAGGAGGTCAGAGATGAGATTAACTCATTGAATCGTACATCACAGGAACAGGTCCTTCAGCCCACCAAATCTGTACCAACCATCAAGCACCCAAATTGACTAACCCCATTCTCTTCTCCTCACGTGGTCATCAACTACACCGGGATTCTACCGACTAAATACACACCAGGGGAAATCTGCAGAGGCCAATTAATGTACAGTAGCAACATGCATGTCTTGGAGATATTGGAGGACACCAAGATATGGGACCATGGTAAATAGTTGCAGGAGACCATAGAAACATAGAAACATAGAAAATAGGTGCAGGAGGAGGCCATTCGGTCTTTCGAGCCAACACTGCCATCCATTGTGATCACGGCTGATCGTCCCGAATCAATAACCCGTGCCTGCCTTCCCCCAAATCTCCCTTGATTCCACTAGCCCCTAGAGGTCTATCTAACTCTCTCTTAAATCCTTCCAGTGATTTGGCTTCCACTGCCCTCTGTGGCAGGGAATTCCACAAATTCACAACTCTCTGGGTGAAAAAGTGTTTTCTCACCTCAGTCTGAAATGGCCTCCCCTTTATTCTAAGACTGTGGCTCCTGGTTCTGGACTCTCCCAAAATTGGGAATTTTTTTCCTGCATCTAGCTTGTCCAGTCCTTTTATAATTTTATATGTTTCTATTATATCCCCTCATCCTAAACTCCAGTGAGTACAAGCCTAGTCTTTTCAATATTTCCTCACACGACAGTCCCGCCATCCCAGAGATCAATCCTGTGAACCTACGCTGCACTGCCTCAATCACAAGGATGCCCTTCCTCAAATTAGGAGCCCAAAACTGTACACAATACTCCAGATGTGGTCTTACCAGTGCCCAATCCAACTACAGAAGAACCTCTTTACTTCTATACTTGTTTACCTTGGTAATTTTGAATCAGAATGTACAAAACTCACATGCGGGGTTCCTCAGGGCTCCATTCTTGGACCCATTTTGTTCAACATTTATATGCTCCCCCTAGCTCAGATCATAGAGCATTTTAACATATCCTACCACACTTATGCCGATGACACACAACTATATATCGCAGTGTCACCACATGACCATAGTCCCCTTCACTCACTGAGCCAGTGTGTCAAACATATCAATGAGTGGATGAACCAGAACTTCCTCCAGCTCAATGCAAATAAGACAGAAATTATTGTCTTTGGTCCCAAAAAAACAAGGCTAGAGGTGAGTGCTCAACTCGACTCAATTGCACTGAAAACCACAGACAAAGCCAGAAACCTTGGTGTAGTTATGGACTCGGATTTGAATTTTAACAGCCATATAAAGACCATTACCAGATCTGCCTATTACCATCTAAAAAATATTTGCAAGAATCAAGGGATTTCTGTCCAAAGAAGACACTGAAAAACTTGTTCATGCATATATTTTTAGTAGGTTAGATTATTGTAATGGCATCTTTACAGGTCTCAATAAAAAATCAATTAAACAACTGCAGCATATCCAAAATGCCGCTGCCAGAGTCTTGACCAACACCAAGAAAATGGATCACATTACACCTGTCCTTAAATCTTTGCACTGGCTCCCTGTGTGTAAGAGGATAGATTTTAAAATCCTGTTACTGACCTACAAGGCACTGAATGGTCTAGGTCCAAAATACATCTCTGACCTACTTGTTGTATATGAGGCACCTAGACTCCTCAGGTCTTCAGGGACAGGTTTACTCTGTGTTCACAGGGTCAGAACTAAAAAGACTGAAGCAGCATTCGGTTTTTATGCTCCACACCTGTGGAACAAGCTCCCTGAACACCTGAGGTGTGCACAGACTGTAAGCGCATTTAAATCAGGCCTAAAAACACTGTTGTTTACTATAGCTTTTCCATAACCCGACATGCAGGTAATCTTAACTGTCTAATTGTAACCCTTTTATGTGCTTTTTAAAATCGTTTTATTGTTTCATTGACGTTGTTTTATTATTCATACATTTGTCGTATTGCTTATTTTGCAATTTTTAATTATTGACTATTTTATTTTTTCTTTCCTGTAAAGCACCTTGAATTGCTGTTTGCACGAATGTTGCTATACAAATAAATTTGCCTTTGCCTTTGCCTTTGCCTATACTGAAATCCTCATGTTATGAAGGCCAACATTCCATTAGGTTTCTTCACTGCCTGCTGTACCTGCACGCCAACTTTCAATGACTGGTGTACAAGGACACCCAGGTCTCGCTGCACCTCCCCTTTACCTAACCTAACCCCATTGAGATAATAATCTGCCCCCTTGTTGTTGCTGCCAAAGTGGATAACCTCACATTTGTCTATATTATACTGCATCTGCCACGCATCTGCCCACTCGCTCAACCTGTCCAGATCACCCAGCAACCTCCTAACATTCTCTTCACAGTTCACACTGCCACCCAGTTTTTTGTCATCCGCAAACTTGCTAGTGTTGCTCCTAATTCCCTCTTCCAAATCATTAATATATATGGTAAACAATTGCGGCCCCAACACCGAGCCTTGCAGCACTCCACTCGCCACTGCCTGTCATTCTGAAAAGGACCCGTTCACTCCTACTCTTTGCTTCCTGTCTGCCAACCAAATTTCTATCCATGTCAACACCTTACCCCCAATACCATGTGCCCTAATTTTAGTCACCAGTCTACCGTGCGGGACCTTATCAAATGCTTTCTGAAAGTCTAGATACACTATATCCACTGGCTCCCCTGACTACATCCACTGGCTCCCCACAGGCTCCCCACAACTCCACACAGACAGCGCAATGGTGGGGATTGAACACAGGTTCCTAGAGCTGCGAGGTAGCGGCTGTATCAGCTGGAGAATCCGATTGCTGAGGGTTCACAGCTTTCCTGGTTCTTAGATATCTGTATCGCTCTCACACTTGTGGCAAACAAAGAATAATTCCACCTGTTGACAACACTTCAGTGTGTGTGCTGAGCTTTTCTATTTATTTGCTATGGCACAGTGGTACAGCAGTAGAATTGCTGCCTTACAGCGTCAGAAACCCAGGTTCGATCCCGACTCCGGGTACTGTCTGTACGGTGTTTGTCTGTTCTCCCCGTGACCACATGGGTTTTCTCCGAGATCTTCGGTTTCCGCCCACACTACAATAACGTTTAGGTTTGTGGGTTAATTGGCTTGGCATGAATGTAAAATTCTCACTCGTGTATGTAGGATGGTGTTAATGTGCAGGATTGCTGGTCGCTGCGGACTCTGTTGGCCGAGGGCCTGTTTTCACGCTGTATCGTTAAACTTAACTAAACTAAAATCCTTATCACCCAAAGTGATCTGGACCATGAGATAACTGAGCATTATTTCCGCCCACTGAGCATTATTCCAAGTGACAATGTGCCTGCTACACCCTCAGAGTTATTATGATCACAGAGCTTTATTTATCTTATCTCCCGTCTTCAGGTTCCATGCCAAATGCAATACTTTCTCTGTGTTTTCATCTGCCTTCAAGATATGGGAAGGAAAGCAAAACACAATTTATGCTGAATATTTTGGGTGATGACAATTGGTGTAATTCAATAAAAGCCATTGTGATTCTGAACAGAGTCAGTCCCATTGTCGGAGATTAATAGGCTGAGAATAAATGTAGTGATAAAAGATATGAATGGAAAAAATAACGCTGCAAATATTTCACCTCTTCTCTGCTCTGCTCCTGTGTTGGTGTGCATTCTTGGTCACTGCTTCAATATCACTAGTGCAGAATGTTTACTCCTTGGAACTTGAAGCTCTAATGGCATCTTTCCTATAGCAGGATGATCACAACTAAGTACAATACACCAAGTGTAGCCTCACCAACATCTTATACGACAGCAACATAAAGTTCCTACTTCTGTACTCAGTTGCGGAGAGGTATTAGGAACTGGAATTGGAAGCCCCGAGGCAGAAGATGGAGGCGTAGGCAAGCACCGAGAAAATACACGTGGCTCTGGTAGGGAGTCTGGGTTAAAATGTGGTCGGAGAAATTGGGAACAGGAGCAATCACAGAGGGGGAGCAGCGAGAAAGGATGTTGCAGAAATCTGAAGAAGGGTCTCGACCTGAAACGTCACACTTCCTTCTATCCTGAGATGCTGCCTGTCCTGCTGAGTTACTCCAGCATTTTGTGTCTATTTTCCGTACTAATTTCCCTGAATTTCCCTATCCAGTGCGGCCAAAGAGTGCGTCTCATTCTCTGTCCTCTTCTCCAGCAGCAGTTGGTGTTGGTTCACCAGACCTCGCCCTTCTCCCATTCCTTGCCCATACTTAGGGAAAATCCCCGGGAGAATCGCAATGAATGATGGAGGCACGGTGCTGCCTTGCATCGTTGGCAGCGCTAGAGACCCGGGTTCGATCCCGATTACGGGTGCCATCTGTACGGAGTTTGTACGTTCTCCCCGTGACCTGCATGGGTTTTCTCAGAGATCTTTGGTTTCCTCCCACATTCCAAAGACGTACAGGTTTGGAAGTTAATTGGCTTGGTATAAGTGTCCCTACTGTGTGTTAATGTGCGGAGATCGTTGGTCAGTGTGGACTCGGTGGGCCGAAGGGCGTGTTTCCGCGTTGTATTTCTATACTAAACTAAGCCAAAACAAATGAGCTCTTGCCCTCTCCTGCTGATTCTAATAACCAGGAGGGTGCAGCACTCACCTGTCTTCTGTGAACATCTCATTGCTTGAATTTTGGTGGATCTAAGAAAGGGAAATGTTGACAGGACGAAAAAAAGGAGCATATTTTCTAGGCAGTGAGATATTGCAAAGCTCTGAGATGCAGAAGGGTCAGAGTGTCCACGAGTCACAAACTGCAAATTACTGCAAGTAATTAGGAACCAAAAAAACATTATTGTTTAAAGATAAGGGAATTGAATATAAAAGTAGGAAGGTTATTTTAATAGTTATACTAGACTAAGTCGGACCCGTTCGGCCCCAGTCACTCGGGAGGTCTGGTCCCCATTACCCAAAGCAATATTCCACCACTCCTTTACTTTTACGCCATTCAACTGATCGGAACGAAACTTGGCGCACGCGCAGCACAGGAGAACGGTGAGTGAATTGGCAAAAAAGCGTAGCGCTATCACGACCGTTTTTGCGCAAATAGAAAGACCACCAAACTGGAAGATAAAAAGATCTGAATTTTAGTTATGTATAGATAGAAGATAAATAAGACCCTGGTAAGACCACACCTGGCGTTCTGTGTACTCTGTTAGTTTCTTTATTAAAGAATAATGTAAGGTTATTTGAAACAGGTTTAAAGCAGGTTTACTAAACATGAAACCGAATGAGTGGGCTATACTAGGAGGAAAGGTTGGACAGGCTGGATTTTATCTGTTGGGATTTAGAAGCGTGAGAAAGGAATTGATTAAAATATCCTGTTAGAATGCATCACAAGTTGGTATGACTCCAGCTACATTTCATACTTCCTCCGGAAAGCATTCAACATAATCCAGGACCACTCGCACCTTGGTCATTCATTCTTCTCCCCATTCTGGTCGGGCAGAAGATACAAAAGCATGAAAGCACGTACCACCAGATTCGGTCAAAACTTTGACTTCACTATTTTCAGAAACTTGAATGGACTTCTTATATGCTCAGGATATGATCTTCCATTCTAACTTGTTGTGACACTTGCACTATTCTATCTGAACTTTCTCTATTCTGCATTCTGTTTATTTTATTTTCCATGATCTGGTGTATTCATGTATGTTAAAACTGCTTGAATCGTACACAAAACAAAGTTTTTCACTGTATCTCAGCTCATGTAATAATCAAGTGCAATAATAAATCAATACGCATACCAAGATTGTGAAGGAGCTTGCCAGGGTGAATGGAGAGAGGATGTTTTCTTTGGGGATGAATCTAAAACTATATGTATTTGTTTTAAAGTTAAGACAGAGATGATCAAATATATTTTTCTCTCAGAGGAATATGTTTCTTTGCAACATACTTTTACAAGGATGGTGGTATTTGATTATCCCTGAAATAGGGATAAATATATTGTTCACACAAGAAACTGCGGATTTGGGAATCTTGAGCAAAACACAAAGTGCTGGAATTACTCAACAAGTCAGGCAGTATTTGTGAAGGGATAGACAATGTTTTGGGTCAGGATCCTTCTTCAGACTAGATTGTTAACAGGGAAGGATGGTGGTGGTGAAAGGTGACTAGGGGGGAGACAGGAACACAATTTCAAGGTTTCAGGGTCAGTTTATTGTCACATGTACCAATTTAGGTACAGAGAAATTCTCCCGCCTTCGGGGCAGTCGAACCATCCGCAGTCGGGGCGATTGAAGTTCCCGCAGCCGACGATCGAAGCCCCCGTGTTTGGGCGATCGAAGACCCTGCGATGGGCTAATCGAAGCTACTGCATCAAGGCGGTCAAAGCTCCAGTGGCTTGGAGTTCCCAAAGTTGGTCTCTGACCAGAGACCACAAGCTCCATGATGTTAAAGACCGCATGCACCCGCGGTAGAGCTCAGAGGTCGATCCCTGGCAAAGGGATCGCAGGCTGCGTAATTTTAAGTCTGCAGGCATCCTCGGTGGAGCTCTCGAAGTCGGCCTCCAGTCAAAGGTCGCCAACTCCTCGAAGTTAGGCCGCAGTGCAGACAGAGGTATGATATGGAAAAAAAATCACATCTCCGTCGAGGTAAGAGATTAGAAAAAGTTTCTTCCAACCCTCCCTCACCCCCATCTCCCACTCATCACCCCTCACATAAGACAAGCTAAAGAACATTAAAAACATACATTTAACACTTACAAACAAACAACAAAAGAAGGAAGGGACAGCAGACTGTTGGCAAGGTAGCCATTGCTGGCGTCACCCGGTGGATAATCAGAACCTGTTGAATGGTGGACCAAACAAGGAGTCTCATTGCTTATTCATAGTCATAGAGTCATACAGCGTGGAAATAGACACTTTGGCCCAACTTGCCCTCACTGGCCAACATGTCCTATCTACACTAGTCCTGCATTTGGTCAATATACCTCTAAATCTGTCCTATCCATGTACCTGTCTATTTTTTATCTTAAATGTTGCAATAATCCCTGCTCAAATACTTCCTCTGGCAGCTCGTTCCATACACCTACCACTCTTTGTGTGAAAAAGCTACAATACGATACGATAGAACTTTATTTATCCCAGGAGGGAAATTGATCTGCCAACAGTCATAAAACACACAAACACAAAATACATGACACATGAAATTGAAGTGATGAGTGGAAAGGATTGGAGATGTGCAAAGATTGAGAAGGGACGGGTGGGGTGGGGTTCAGTCTCAGTCTCAGTCTCAGTCTACCCGACGACAGAAGGGGGAGGAGTTGTACAGTTTGATAGCCACAGGGAAGAAGGATTTCCTGTGGCGTTCTGTCCTGCATCTTGGTGGAACCAGTCTGTTGATGAAGGTACTCTTCAGATTACCTCTCAGATTCAATCCTCTGGATTACTTATCCAGTAAATGCACACAGAAACTTCCAAAAGGAACTTCCTGGTGCTCAAGTTTTGGGGAACTCTTTGAATAAAAATAAATAAATCCAAACTTATTGTTGTTTAAACCCTTCAGTAACATCTGAGCTGTTGCTCACAGAGGTATATAATTAAAAGTAATGATGAAGCAAATTACTAATCTTATTATGTTGGCCTTTGATGTAAGCACACTCTAAAATCAGGTGAAAATTAAAGAGATGCTTCACCCCATTGCACTGATTGGACTTTTATAATTGTGGGATGTTTATCCATTTGCACGGAATAAATAAAGAACTAAGCTACAGGATATATTTCCGATTAACTCAATGAAAAACACTAACTTCATAGCTTGTAATAAGATTTTGTACGAATTTCTTTCAAATCATATCCATTGCCATACCTGACTTTCCTTTATCAACAAAGAGCAAAAAGTAAAATCTGACATAAATACAGAAAATGTTGGAGACATTCTGCTGGTCATGCAGCATCTGCAGAGAGAGAGAAAATAAGGGTGGCACAATGATGCAGAGGTTAATGTTATTCCCTCACAGTTCCAAGGATGCAAGTTGCATTCTGACGTCGGGAGTTGTGTGTGTGGAATCTGTACATTCTTCTGGTGACTGTGTTGGTTTACAGAGGGTGCTCTGGTTTCTGCCTTTATCCACAGGTTGGCTACTTTGATCTATGACAATGTAGACAAGTGATAAATCAATCAAAGGAGATGGTCACGTATTAGAGAGAATAATTGGCAGGACCACAGAGAAATAAGAAAAGGAATGGGACTGATGTGATTGCTCTTTAGTTTAATTTAGTTTAGTTTTTTGTTTAGTTTAGTTTAGTTTTGTTTAGTTTTGTTTAGTTTAGAGACAGCGCAGAAACAAGTCCTTGGGCCCACCAAGTTCGCATCGACTATTCTGAACATTCTTCACTATCTATGATATTATGGTGAATCTGTGAAATTCTTTGCCACAGAAGGTTGTGGAGGCCAATCCGTGGATATTTTTTAAGGCAGAGATAGACAGATTCTTGATTAGTACAGTTGTCAGAGGTTATGGGAAGAAGGCAGGAGAATGGGTATAAGAGGGAGAGATAGATCAGCCATGATTGAATGACGGAGTAGACTTGATGGGCCAAATGGCTTAATTCTACTCCTATTCCTTATGACCATATGACCTTATACCATGCCTTGTAGATTCTCAACATAAAGCCTGCAGAAATACTATGTCTGAATTGATCTTAGGACATAGAATATTATAGCACAGGAAGTGTGCCAAAAAATGATACCAGGTGAAACTAATCTTCTCTGGCTTCACGTAATCTGTATCCGTCCTTTCCCTGAATATCCATGTTCCTTTCTGAAAGCCTCGTAAATGCCACTATCGTATCAGCCTCCACTACCATCCCTGGCAACGCATTCCAAGCACGCTCTGTGTAAAAGACTCGCCCTGCCCATCCCTTTTAAATTTTGGTTCTCTCAGCTTAAAGCTATGCCCTGGACAGACTGGGTGAAAAATTAACCCTGTGTGGACCTCATTGTGCATTGACATTTTTACCGGAGCCAAAGCTGAAAATATCAATTTTGATACTATCTTTGCATTTTAAAGTAATTCACGTGTGGGAAATGTTTCATGACAGTTTAGAGAATTGTGATTTGTTTCTTCCTTGTTCACTGTGTTCAGAAAAAAAACCCCATTCAAAAACCGTGTTTAAAAGATGTCATATTCCTGAATTGTTTCTGATAGTGGACTGATAACAGGTTTAACACTTGTTGATGTTCTTATGGTGATTTATTTGTACTCAAGTAGAATATGGGCAATGGACATTTCATTAGCTGGATTATTTCAAAGGGCAGTATAGTGGCGCAGTGGTAGAGTTGCCTTACAATGCCAGAGAACTGGGTTCAATCCTGACTATGGGTACTGTCTGTTCGTAGTTGGTGTGTTCTCCCTGTGACCATGTTGGTTTTCTCTGGGTGCTCGGGTTTTCATCCACGTTCCAAAGATGTGCAGGTTTGTAGGTTAATTGGCTTATGTAAATTGCCCTTAGAACTAGTATACAATGGGCAGTGTGGACTTGGTAGGCCGTAGAACCTGTTTCCATGTTGTATCTCTAAACAGTCTACTCAACTATTCCTCCTCTGACAATCCTTTCATCCCAATAATCAACCCCATGAACCCAAAACTGCAGTAAATGCTGGACTTCTCCGTGGATTGTCACCTTGTCATGGTGGAGAAGCTTGTGTGGACCTGAAATCCTGAGAGCGATGCCGTCTGGAGCTATGGTCCTCGTAGGACCACCCATGGCGGCAAGGTCGAGGGGGAGGTCTCTGACAAAGAGCAGTCCAACCAAGACCTTAACGGTGGAACAGGCGGAGGACGATGGCGGACCTTAGTGGAGCGTCACAACGGCTGGGAAGGCAGATGAAGGCTGCAGCAGAAAAGGGTCTCCGGTCATCCATGCCACTGGATCCTGACCCAGATCTGTCAAGGACTGTGGGGTGGCTGTCTGTGCACCAGTCTCCCCACGTTAAACAAAGTCTTGCACAGGCGTCCTCCATATAGGGAATAGCACCCTGGAGACACCCAAGGTCAGCCATTACCGAGGGAGGCCTTAGAAGAAGCTGGCCTTAGCTGCGATTCCCAATAACAGTGCAAGATAAACGATAGTGTTATGCTACACTGAACTGCCACATAAAGAATAGAAATTGCACTCCGTGAAAACACTAATCAAGGCAAACTACATTAAACTCATAGTTTACCTGACCTTGGATTCCTGGAAAGTCCACATGATTTTCAAGTGCAAAGTGCTTTAAAGAGTTTGAATTCCCTAGTAATTAAAAAATATATTGGAGTGACCATAATATCAAGGATAGTTCTACCTTAAAGGACACAAAGTGCTGGAGTAACTCAGCAGGTCAGGCAGCATCTCTAAAGAACATGGACATGTCACTCTTTGGGTCGAGATCCTACTTAAGACTCTGTCTTCAGTCTGAAGTAGGGTCTCGACCCCAAACATCACCTATGCATGTTCTCCAGAGATGTCGTCTGACTTGCTGAGTTACTCTTGCATTTGTGTCCTTTTGTTGAAACCAGCATCTGCAATCCCTTGTTTCTAATGATTCGACTTTAACTTTGTTGACTGGATAATTCGTCATGTGCTATATAATGTAGTTACTCATCATAATATTGATGTACTCTATTTCTAATTTTAGCTGAGATGAATTCCTGATCTTCCAATCTACTGCATTGCAGTCCTTGCACTTTTATTCTGCATTTTATCTGTAACACCACATTCTGCACTGTGCTTATTTTCTTTTTTGCACTATGTGATGTACTCATGTATGGCATGATTTGCCTAGACAGCACAAAGAACATTTTTCATTGTATCTCAACACGTGACAATAATAAATTAATACCAATATCAATACCAATGTTGTCACAAGAAATTAATAATTTCCCTTCTTTTGGTCTCACTGAGTTATAAAGTACCACGACAAAGAGAGAGAATGCAATGCTATTAAGATGATCCATGATGCAATAATTAGCATTTAGTTCAGTTTAGTTTAGTTTAATTTAGAGATACAGCATGAAACAGGCCCTTTGGCCCAACGAGTCTGCATCGACCAGCGATCCCCACACATTAACACTATCCTACACACACTAGGGACAATTTACACATATCTTGGAGAAAACCCACCTGTTTACGGGGAGAACGTACAAACTCCATACAGACAGCACCTGTAGTCGGGATCGAACTTGGATCTCCGGCGCTGCAAGTACTGTAAGGCAGCAATTCCACCGCTGCGCTATCATGTATACTCTGCACAATCTGGACGTTGAAGCCTTCGGTCTCATTAAAATGTCAATGGGCACTTCAAGGATTTTTTTCCTCACAGCTCCAGGGATCCAGGTTCGATCCTCACCCTGGCTTCCGCCTGTGTGGAATTTTCATTCTCTTACCACGACGTAGAAGTTTCCCCCAGATTTGCCAGGTGGGCCCCAGTTTCCTCTTGTATCCCAAAGAGGTGCTGGAAAGGTAATTAGTTGCTGTAAATGGCACTTCAGTATGAGTTAATAGTATAAAGAATCAAACGGGATCTGGTTGCAGTCTCCGCAGTCTGAGGCCCGAAACGTTGCCTATTTCCTTCGCTCCATAGGTGCTGCTGCACCCGCTGAGTTTCTCCAGCTTTTTTGTGTACCTTCGATTTTCCAGCATCTGCAGTTCCTTCTTGAACACCAAGAATCAAAGGGGATCTGGTTGGCATGTGAGAGAGAATAAGAATAGAATAGAATGCCTTTTATTGTCATTCCAACAGAGAAGGTTTGAACGAAATTTCATTCCTGCAGTCATGACATTACAAAAAAAAACCCAAGACACACACTTAACACAATTTACACAAACATCCATCACAGTGAATCTCCAACACCTCCTCACTGTGATGGAAGGCAAAAGTCTTATCTCTTCCCTTTGTTCTTCTCCCGCGGTCCAGCAGTCCAACTGCAGCGTCGAGGCGACTGGGACTCACGATGTTAAAGCCCCCGGCAGGCGATGGTAAGTCCCGCGGCTGTTTAAGCCGTGCCAGGCAATGTTAGGCACCGCTCCGAGTCATTTAAACCCCGCAATTCTGGCGGGAGAAGTTGCCGTTGCGGTGCGCTCCGAAAAGCGGTCTCCCACCAGGGACCTGCGAGCTCCCGATGTTCCTGTCCACCGGGCCTGTGGCCGGAGCCTCTGAAGCTCCGGAGTCGTGTTGCAGCCGCGCGCCACCACAACTCTCCCCGTTCCCAAGTCGGCCAGCTCCGCGATGGCGAGTCCGCAGGCTCCACAACTGGAGCCCTCAGGTTGGTTCCGCTTGGAGGCCGCCGCCGGCTCCACGATGTTAGGCCCAACGACACCGGAAACCCAACAGTGAAAAAGTTGGGTCCCCGTACAGGGGAGAGATTAAACGTTTCACCTCCACCCCCACCCCCACATATACACAGCTAAAAACTAATTAAAAATTAAAACCAAAAACATACATCTAATGGGACAAATTTTTTTTTAAAAGACAGACGGACTGTAGTTGATCCGCTGCCATTAGGCACCGCCACTCTCCAGAACCATGGAGGACTAATGGAATTGCTCCACTGGGGGTTAGCATGAACCTAATGGACCAAGAGGCATCTTGTATTGCTGTACAGTAATTAGTAAGAAATTTGCTTAACTGCACAGAGATAAGCCAAGTTGCAGATAGCACTGAGTCATCTTGTTTCCAACAAAGCTTCATTAGGCAACTACACTTTGATATGGCCTGTAATTAGGATTAACAACCCTGGATATCTTATTTGATCTTCAGCAGGGCTGAGAGATCATGTCCTGTTCTGTGGTAATTGAGATAAATGCTGCCGAGGAAGCAGTGATTTCAGATCCTTTATTTTATTTGACTTTAGCAGCCACACTGGCAGCAATAAATGCAGTGGCTCTTGTTGAATGAAAGAATCAGCTTATACCTTAACAAGCTACATGTACTGTAGTTAACTTGCACTACACATTGATAGGTTAATAAACATAACAAAAATCGTTATAGAAACAAATGTCATGACTGATTAAAGAATTAAAGAAACCTGTTGTTTTGTTCTGCTTACAGAATATTGAATATGTGAATCAGGCTTCCAGGTGGGAAAGGTTGTCATTAGATTACCAGTAGTAAATATATGCATAAATATTAATGCCCAGATACACTAATCGCCAGGCAGACCAAGGTGGTCTTATTCCATGTTCCTGTGGCCATGACACTCTTACACAGCGTGGATTTCCATAAAAATGGACAAAACCGTCAACTCGTATCCACTTACATACCCCTGGCTACCACTGCATTGAAACATGGTAGCTGATATTCAAAGTGACTTTCAGGCCAGAATCTAATCAAGGGTGGAGAGGGGACCTCATTGAAACTTACCAAATAGTAAAAGGCCTGGATAGAGTGGATGTGGAGAGGATGGTTTCACTAGTGGGAGAGTCGAGGACTAGAGGCCATCGCCCCAGAGTGAAAGGATGTACTTTTAGGAAGGAGATGAAGAGGAATATCTTTAATCAGAGGGTGGTGAATCTGTGGAATTTATTGCCCCAGTCGGGAGTGGAGGACAAGTCAATGGATATTTTTAAGTTGGAGATTGACAGATTCTTGATTAGTTAGGGTTATGGGGGAAAAGGCAGGAGAATGGGGTTAAGAGGGAAAGATAGATCAGCCATGATTGAATGGCAGAGTAGACCTGATTGGCCAAATGGCCTAATTCTGCTCCTAGAACTTATGAAGTTATGAATCACATAGTTTTTATATGGACAAACAAAACTCATCAACTTGTAGGAGGAATGACCGAAGAATAAGGAGACGTACCAAGAGTTCAGATACAGAATAGATAGAATGACAGGTACCCAGGGGTAAGTTGTAGGCTGTAATTTAATTGGAGGCTTTAAATTATTTATATGTAGAACAAGAAAAATATCCAGGAGTGAGTACAGGCCAGAATCTAATTGAAGAGTTCAGATGATTTTTATATCAAATAATGGATGTCTCGGAGTGTGTTACAGTTTGGAATCTAATATTAAAAAAGTTTGGCTTGTGTATCAGTACAATAGAAGAGACTTGGGACTGAGTTACAGGCTAGGATTTAATTGAAAGGTTCAAAAAGGTTTTGAATGTTGGATATGTGGGAGTGAGTTACAGGATAAAATACAATCAAGGAGTCATTAGGACAGCTGACCCAACATAAGGTCAATTTCAAGCTGCATTTTCATTCAGGAGAACCAGCGGAGTTTGGGAAAGGGATTTCAGAGCTTAAATCTGCAGAAGTGAAGGCAAAACTGCCCATGACAAGACGAAAGTTGAATGCCAATATACTAATGATATTATATTAGTGATTAAGCACACGTATTTCTGCTCCATTGTCATCATCATAGAGCTTTGCAATATGAAAACAGGTTCTCCAGTCCATACTCCCCATGCCTATCAAGTTGGCATACTGAGCTAGTCCTATTTGCCAGCATGTGGCCTATTGTCCTCTACACCCTTCCTAACCACATAGCTGTCCAAATGTCTTTCAAAAGTCATAACTGTATCTGTTTCTAGCTTATACAAGATACAAACTCCCCACTGAGTTAAAAAGTTGCTGCTAATCTCTCTCTTAAATCTCTCTGATATCATCGAAGCCGATGCCATTTAGCTATAGAATCCCCTACCCTAGGAAAAAGAGTTATCACATTATCCTTGTCCCACATGATCATGTACACCTCAATAAAGCCATCCCTCAGCTCCAAGCAAAAATGTCCCAGCCTATTGAACTCTCCCTTTACCTCACCTACTGACCGAATGGCCTACTCCTCCACCTATTTTTCTATGTTTCTATGATTCTTAGGTAAAAGCCTAGGTAACATGATCTCTTCCGCACCATTTATAACCCAATGACATCCTTCCTATAACTGGATGACTAGACTTACACACAATGCTTCAAGTGTGGTCCCACCAACAACTTGTACAGATGCATCATGATGTGCCAAGATAAAATGGAGCTCACCACGGTGCATTTATTATTCGTAATTTGTCCTCCGAGACAAAAGTACAATACATGATGTTCTTAAAATAGACACAATACCACATTGTGCAAGCAGCCAAACTTGGAGAAAGCTAAACACTCAGGAGGTTGTACAGCTCGATAGAAGAAGAAATAGGCTGAAAGACCAGAAAGGTCATAAGTGACAGGAGTAGAATTAGAACATTCGGCCATCAAGTCTACTCTGCCATTCAATCATGGCTGATCTAGCTCTCCTAACCCCATTCTCCTGCCTTCTCCCCATAACCTCCGACACCTGCATTAATCAAAAATCTATCTAACTTTGCCTTAAAAATATCCACTGACTTATCCGCCACAGCCTTCTGTGGCAAAGAATTCCACAGATTCACCACCGTCCGATGAAAGAAATCCCTCCTCATCTCCTTCCTAAAAGAATGTCCTTTAAATTTGAGGCTATGACCTCTAGTCGTAGACTCTCCCACTAGTGGAAACATCCTCTCCACATCCACTCTATCCAAGCCTTTCACTATTCTGTATGTTTCAATGAGGTCCCCCATCGTTCTTCTAAACTCCAGTGAGTACAGGCCCAGTGCCGACAAATGCTCATCACAGGTTAACCTACTCATTCCTGGGATCATTCGTAAACCTCCGCTCCAGAGCAAGCACATCCTTCCTCAGATATGGTGCCCAAAATTACTTACAATATTCCAAATGCGGTGTTACCAACGCTTTATAGAGCCTCAGCATTACAAAGAGTATACAAGCACTCTTGAAATAAATACTAGCATTGAGTTTACTTTCGACCTGTCTCGACCTGGAACATCACCAACTCCTTTTCTTCTTAGATGCTGCCTGACCTGCTGTTACCCCAACATTTTTCTCTATCTTGTGGATCAGATAGGTCCATGCTTGCAACAGTCTGGTTCAGCCCGAGATTGTAACAATTCGGAGGTGACAAAGAGATCAACTGAGCTGTTAATGTTGGGGGAACAGCGACATTGCATTGAAGAAAGTCTCCAAAGGGAAAGGTGGAGAGACAGCAGAAGATGGGATTGAACAGAGAAAAATGAAGTAAGATGTAATGGCTTTTTGATAGAATAAATAAGGTAAGATTGTTTCTAGTAACAGGAGGGTCAGTGCCAGTGGACTTGGACTTCAGGCAATTGGCACAAAAACAAACAGTAATGAGGGGAATTATTGTCAAGCATTCAGCTGCTTGTTACTGTTTGGAATGAGCTGTCTGAAAGGATAGCGATCACAAATGTAGCAACAATTTTCAGAAAGTGTATTAGATGAATGGTTGAAAAGCAGAATATGCATCCAAAAAGTGGCAGCAGGGCTGATCAGATACCACTTTCCTCCACACCGGGTCCCCATTGTCCATTATTCTTCCCCTCTCCCCTCACGGCAGTGCAGGTCATTTCGAGAACCTGATGATTGTAGGGAAGAAGCTGCCCCTGAACGTGGTGTGGTGTGGGACTTCAGGTAATGATTGTAGGGAAAAAACATAGAAACATCGAAAATAGGTGCAGGAGTAGGCCATTCGGCCCTTCGAGCCTGCACCGCCATTCAATATGATCATGGCTGATCATCCAACTCAGTATCCTGTACCTGCCTTCTCTCCATACCCCCTGATCCCTGTAGCCACAAGGGCCACATCTAACTCCCTCTTAAATATAGCCAATGAACTGGCCTCAACTACCTTCTGTGGCAGAGAATTCCAGAGATTCACCACTCTCTGTGTGAAAAATTTTTTCTCATCGCGGTCCTAAAAGATTTCCCCATTATCCTTAAACAGTGACCCCTTGTTCTGGACTTCCCGAACATCGGGAACAATCTTCCTGCATCTAGCCTGTCCAACCCCTAAAGAATTTTGTAAGTTTCTATAAGATCCCCCCTCAATCTTCTGAGGAAGAAGCTGCCCCTGAACCTGGTGTGGTATGGGACCTCTGGTGATGATTGTAGGGAAGAAGCTGCCTCTGAACCTGGTGTGGTGTGGGACCTCAGGCTTCTGTACTGCTTACCTGGCGGTAGAAGCGAGAAGAGGGCATGATGCGGAATGTGCCATGGTGCGGATGATAGATACCGACTTCCTGAGGTAAAGCCTCATGCAGATGCTTTCTATGGTGGGGAGGGCTGTGACCATGATGGACCATTGCTGAGTTCATCACTCTCTGCAGCCTCCTGCTTTCTTATGCATTAGAATTTCTGTCGAGAAATTGCCATTGAGAAATATGGAGAAAGACAATCTTAAACCACGTGAATATTTAAATCACCAATGACTTGCATGAGAAATGAGGTTTCAAAGCCTCCTTACCTTTAATATATTCATATGAACGTCATAAAGTTGGCATAAGTGTCCTTTAAAAATTTGCTTTAATGTTGAAATATAAATAAGCCTCTTGGTTTTGCAATGGCAACAAGCTGAAAATGATTAATTTTAGTCGCTGCTTGTTAAGCCCCAAGCTATTATACAATTCCACTGCATTGCTTGCATAGATATTCTTACATTTAACACCGAAGGATGTTTCATTGTTTTTATATCCGCAAAATATATTGTCACTTAAATTTGCTCTTCCACAAGGTGAAAGTCACCTTCGATGGTCATGGGTATCTGCTCATTTATGAGCCTTCTGGAGAATCCGTGAAGAAAATCTGCTGTGACACCATCGGGCTCAGTTGTTATTCAGTTCCCAAGGCTTGGCTATCGTTTCACGAAGTCCACAAAATAGTGAGCAAATAAAGTACTTATATGCACATGTGGGATACTTGAATAAAAATGGAAAGTAGTCAGTAAAAAAACTTGGATTGTTCTCTCTGGAGAATTGGAGGCTGAGGGGAGACCTGATAGAAATTCAGAAAAGTATGAGAGGCAGCCTTTTCCCAGGAGTAGACAGCCTTTTCCCAGGATCGAAATGTCAAAGACTAAAGGGCATAACTTTAACATGAGGTGGACAAAATTAAAATGAGTTGTGTGGAGCAAATATTTTTTTATGCAGAGTAGTCAGTATCTGGAACACACTGGGATGTGGTGGAAGCAGATACGATAGTGACAGGTAGGAGGATTTTAGATGGATATGCAGGAAATGGAGGGATATGGATCACATGCAGTCAGAGGAGATTAGTTCAACTTGGTATTGCGTTCAGCATGGATATTGTGGGCTGAAGGGCCTTGTCCTGTTCTATATTCTGTGTAAAAGCTGCATGGAGGTGTAGCACAGGGCCATAGCTTTCCCTTGTGTATCTGCCAGAGCACTTACCTAGTAGCAAAACACTGCAGATGCAGGAAACCTACAAATGCAAATACTAAATGATGGAACAAGTCATGTCTGCATCTGTGAAAAGAGAAACAGTCAACTATTTGGGTCTAAAGTATATACAAAATGCTGGAGTAACTCAACGGGGCAGGCAGCATCTCTGGAGCGAAGGAATGGGTGACGTTTTGGGTCGAGACCCTTCTTCAGATTGAGTTACTCCAGAATTTTGTGTCTATCTTTGATTTAAACCAGCATCTACAGTTCTGTCCTACTAACTATTCGGGTCTGCCAATCTTCGACATAATCCCATGCAAAAGAACTCATGCACCAGCCTGGCTTATATGTGTTGGAAGGAACTGCAGATGCTGGTTTACTCCAGCATTTTGTGCCTATCTTCGGTGTAAACCAGCTGGGATCCAGTTGGCACACACAGTTGGCACACACCAATAGACCTTCTCTGCTCATTTCTAGACCTGGTCTGAAGAAGAGTCTCGAACCCGAAATGTCACCTACTCCTTCACTCCATAGATACTGCCTCACCCGCTGAGTTTCTCCAGCATTTATGTCTACCTTCGAATTTTCCAGCATCTACAGTTCTTTCTCAAACATGCTGTGTTTATTTAAGGTACACAAAATTGCTGGGGAAACTCAGCGGGTACAGCAGCATCTATGGAGCGAAGGAAATAGGCGATGTTTCGGGCCGAAACCCTTCTTCAGACTGATGGGAGGTGGGAGAAAGAAGGAAAAGGGGAGGAGGGGGAGGAGCCCGAGGGCGGGCGGATGGGAGGGTGGGAGGAGATGACTAGCTGTTTCCCCAGCAATTTTGTGTACCTTCGATATTCCAGCATCTGCAGTTCCCTTTTGAACACCTGCTGTGTTTATTTGTTCATTTATAGACAAACTCTATGCTGGTGCATAAGTGATGATAAATTGTGCAGCACTGTTTTGTGTGTGCGCAAGTATTTGTGTAAGTGTGTGTTTGTGTGCATGTGTACGTGTGTGCGTGTGTACGTGTGTGTGTTGTGCGTGTTTTCTATCCAACAATGAGAGGGCACTGTGACATTTTGCAAAACAATGAGAGGCACTTCAGCTCTGACGTGCACTAATAATGTCAGAGGAGACTATGAATGAAATCCCCCTCTCTGTGAATTTATAGCACAGGTTGGTGACATTTGAAGGGTTCCAGTAAGTACACGGCGACAACATAATTAAACTGTCATGTTCAGGCTGCACGTTATCATCACTTATACATCAACATAGAGTTTGTCTAGAAATGAGCAATGAAAACACACAACCTTCTGTGCCAACTACATCCCTTCATTAAAAAAATATCAAAAGCCTAAAGCAGTAATAAACTTATTTCAATGCCTGCTTATAGCCCCGGAATATCATTAGAAAATATCAAGAAACCTAAAATTGTAGATACTCCCCACCATCTCCCAACCCATCACGTTGGGTGCTTGATGGTTTGAGGAATTTAGATTTTGAGGATTAGAGGCATGGAGTTATAGAGTGATACAGCGTGAAAACACGCCCTTCGTCCCAACTCTACCACACCGGCCAACAATGTCCAAGCTGCTCTAGTCCCACTTGCCTGCGCTTGGTCCATATCCCTCAAAGCCTGTCCTATTCATGTACCCGTCTAACTGTTTCTTAAACGATGGGATAGTCTCAGCCTTAACTACTTCCTCTGGCAGCTTGTTCCATACACCCACCATCCTTTGTGTGAAAAAGTTACCCCTCGGATTCCTATTAAATCTTTTCTCCTTCACCTTGAACCTACTGTATGTCCTCTGGTCCTCGATTCCCCTACTCTGATTCTTCTTCTCTTATATATGGATATTGCTGGCAAAGGTGGCATTTCATTGCCCATCCCTAGCTGGGCTGGGGAAGGGGGAGGCTGCTTCTTGAACCACAGCAGATTGTCCAGGAGGAAGAGGTGCTCCTGGTGGGGATGTCCTGGATTCTGAGCCAGAGGTGATGCTAGGAAATACGATGCATTTACAAGTTAAGAAATGGGCTCCTTTGAGTTTGAGTTTAGTTTATTGTCACGTGTACTGGGGTACAGTGAAAAGCTTTTGTTGCATGCTAAACAGTCAGCAGAAAGATAACACATGATTACAATCAAGACATCCACAGTGTACAGATACATGGTAAGAGGGAATAACGTGAATAACGTTTAGTATAAGGTAAAGCCAGGAAGAAATATTGCTGTCGGAGTAGAGGTTTAAAAGAGGGGGGTGATTGTAATGCATGATTGCAGATCCACTTCTATGGCTAGCACACGAAGAGTTGCCTGGGATAGGTGCCATCTTGTACACACCGTAGTTCTACTTTCCCAAGTTGCCATGATTTTTATTTGCGCTTTTTCTACAATTGGAACGCCGTGTCACCATGAAATTATATTCTGCAGTTATTTTTCTTTTTGCACTACCTGTTGCACTTGTGTTTGGCTTGATTGTACTCATAAATTCTCTCCATCCTAACCCCATTCTCCTGCTTTCTCCCCATAACCCCTGACGCCCATACTAATCAAGAATCTATCAACCCCTGCCTTAAAAATATCCATTGACTTGGCTTCCATAACCATCTGTGGGAATGAATTCCACAGATTCACCAGGCCTTGACTAAAGAACTTCCTCCTCATCTCTTTCCTAAAGGACCGTTACTTCTGAGGCTATGACATATCATGTATGATATAAACTTTTCACTGTATCTTAGTGCCTGTGGTAATAATTCATCACCGGTAACATGTCATTGCTATGGAAAGAGGTTACAATCCTTTGCGTGTGTGGATGGAAGGGTGCAGAGATCTGTGGGGAGAAAGCCTGATCAGCCATCGTCGTACTCAATAGCAGAGCAGGCTCGAGGGGCTGAATGGCCTACTCCTGCTCCTATTTTCCAATGTGTGTATAACAGTTTGAGCACACAGTCAAATACTTGAAGAGTTTTTTTGAAGAAACAGGTCACCTGTTCCCCCAGCGGAAAACATTCCTGCAACTCAATCTTCTTCTCTCTTCTTAAGCCCTTTGCTCCTGTAGGGAGCACATGCCATTGACAAATGTCCCCCCCCCTCACTCGGTTGTTGGCAATTCGTTCGAGATCTCCCCAGATGAACCCACTCTCAGACATTTCTGTCTGGACACCTCTTCTCCAGTTGTTCCTGGGGCGATCTTGTTTCCTCTTTCCTTGGAGGTTCCATTTCAGGGCTTGCCGGGTGATGTTTGTGGCAGGTTTCCTGAATGTGTGTCCAATCCAACTCAATTTTCTCCTTCGAATTTGTAAGTCAATGGGCTCCTGGCTTGTTCTTTTCCACTGGTCCACATTGCTTACTTTGTCTCTTCACCAGATGTTACGTATTCACCGAAGGCAGATGTTAATGGATGTTTACAGCCTGTTTGTAGGGTGTTTTGTTGTTTTCCATGTCTCTGATCCATACAGCATCACCTGTTTCACATTTGAGTTAAAGATACGTATTTTGGTGTTGTTTGAGATGTGTTTTGAGCTCCAGATCTTCCTGAGCATGTTAAACACCACCCTAGCCTCATTGATTCTACTTCTTATATCTGCCTCTGCCACTCCGGTGATGTCCACAACACTGCCTAGATATGTGAATGTTTCTACCTCCTCTAGAGCAGTGCTGTGCATAAAGATAGGGGTGCTGGTTTTGGAGTGGATCCTCATCACCTGTGTCTTTGCTGTATTGGGTATAAGACCACGTTTTGTTGCAGCTTGTGAGAGTCTGTCCGTCTTCTCCTGCATTTGTATCTGTGTTTGTGAAAGGTGAGCTATGTCGTCTGCAAAGTCAAGATAATCTAGCTGCGCCCACATTGTGTTGTCCTGTCAAAGCTGTCAAACGCTTTCTCAAAGTCGATGAAGTTGATGTAGAGGGACGTGTTCCATTCAATAGACTGCTCAATGATGATGAATAATGTTGCTGTGTGGTCTGTGCATGAGCGATCCTTCCTAAATCATGCTTACTGGTCCTGTAGCAACTCAATATTGGAGGCTACATGTTCATGTCTCAAGAAAAGAAAATTATCACAAACTCCAGAAACAAGAAACTGCAGATGCTGGTTTACCAAACAAAAACACAAATTGCTGGAGTAACTCAGCAGGTCAGGAACATCCTTGGAGAGCTTGGACAGGTGACGTTTCAGCTCAGAACCCTTCTTCAGACTGATTCAGTCTAAAGAAGGGTTCCAACCTGAAACGCCACCTATCCATGTTCTCCAGGGATGCTGCCTGACCCGCTGAGTTACTCCAGCAATTTGTGCCTTTCCTATCACAAACTCTAGTCATAATTCAATTGTTAAGTTAAACACAAAGTGCTGGAGGAATTCAACGAGTCAGACAGCATCAATGGAGGAAATGGATAGCCGATATATCAGACCGATCAGTCTGAAGAAGGGTCCTGACCCAAAAGGTCGCCTGCCCATTCCTTCATAGATGCTGCATGACTACTGAATTTCTCCAGCACTTTATATTTTGCTCATGATTCCTTGTGTCTCCTACAGTTAAGGAAGTGTCACCCATTGGATGAGTGGAAAGTGCATTTCTCCCTTTTAATGGTTCAACGGTTCTTTATTGTCACACATTCACAGCACAGTGAAATTCTTTTGCACAACCCACAAATGCACAATCACCATATTTTGATTCCAAAGTCCGGTCCACATGCTGGAAGTACTGGAGTGCCCCCCGATCCAGGTAAGCCCAGGCAAGCCACAGACTGCTGCAGGCCTGTGACCCGACATCCTTGGTCCCTCCACCGGGCCCACTCCTCGCGTCCGTCGCCGCTAACGGCTCCCTCCTCGACTCTCCGGTCTTCAGAGCTTCTGAGCTTCCATCAACATTCCTGCCTGGGAAAAAAAAATCAGTGGTTGGTGGCATTACTCAGCTGAAACCTCCAAAGTTCTTCGCATTGACTTAAGGAATTAAATAAGCACCATTCGCCGCTGTGCCACATAGATGGTGCTCCTGTGAAAGAACTGTTTCAGCCGGCTGCATTCACCTCCCTCTCGCTCTCTCTCTTGCTTTTCTGATTTCTTCTGATCTCACACTGCAATCATCTCCCCTTTTAAGTTCGGCTGAAAGTGTTACATTACTACCTCTGTGACGTTCACAGTTGATATTACCATATAACCATATAACAATTACAGCACGGAAACAGGCCACCTCGACCCTTCTAGTCCGTGCCGAACACATAATCTCCCCTAGTCCCATATACCTGCGCTCAGACCATAACCCTCCATTCCTTTCCCATCCATATAATCAGGTATGATTAGCTCAGCATTGCACAGGTTTATAAAACTCCACTGCACATTATGAGGAAATAACATAAATTATTTTATCTTTTTAAAGGAACAGAGGAAGAAAAATGCTTATAGACATATCTATAAAACCTAGAATACCAGAGGCTGTTTTATATGACAGTAACAACTGGAGATTAGTTGCTGTTCTATGGATATTGCCCGTCAGCAGCATTTACAGGTTTTTAGTTTGACGTTCTTATCTCCTGAGATAATATAAAATGGAATTTATTAGATACAGACTTCTAATATTTTTCAGTCTTCATCTCTTACAGTCCGACCATTTATTCAGATACTAGCTAAAGACAAGGCAGCTCTTTGCTTGCTTCATCGAGCTTCCTCTCTCAACCAAAACTATCCAAAAAAAAATCCATACAGCTTTGCTTTTATGCATTACCTTGAACATTCAAACTGGTCACCATTTTTGTCTACATAACAGCAATTGTACCGGATGGTTAAGTTCACACTGAAGCAATCATCTATAACGTATTGGAAATGTTAATTCCTTTGCCCCTCTGTTTTTGCTATTACAAACTCCTTTGTCCACTTTACAATGAAAACTCCGCACGTTAAGATATCACCCTGCAATTATCCGGGTGATGCACCAGTTCTGCAGTTGCCAGGAATTCATCCCTCTGTAATCATTTATTTCTTTGGTGGTCAAGACTGTGTAATTTTACAATGCACCAGGACTGGAACAATGACATTCTTGCTTGCTGTATTTTTACAGCACATTAAATGCTACATGGCCCCAAATAAATAAAGAATTAATTATTAGTTATTCAAGGTAAACCATACCATGATAATGCAAGCCAAAGGATGTAGTGCAATCTTAGTCCATGGTAGTTTAGTGCTAAGATAGGGTTGTGATTAGGGTTGCACAGGATGGTTCAAAGCCTGATGGTTCATGGAGGAAAGCTGGAGATGATGGTGCAAGATGAGAGGGTGCCAGGGTGGAATGGGACTCTAAATGGGACTCCTGTAGATCCCTTTGATGCAATGAAGGCCAATAGCTATAATGGACTGGGCAATGTCCATTACTTTCTACAGCCTCCTTCATTTTTGAGTGTTTGAATTTCCATCCAGGCCGTGATGCAACCAGTGCAAGCTCCGGATAAGCCTGAGACCTCCAGCGCCACCTCGTCTCCTCCTTCAAGATCAGGACTAAGCTGCCGGGACAAACCTGAGATCACCAGCGGCACCACACATGCACCAAGACGACAAGCGACAGCGCTTCCATGGACTTTCCTGTCATTGTAAATAAAACATATCACATAAATTCTCCCTACTGCGAGTATCGGTGTGGTCAAAGCCAAACCTGGCGTCATCCCCGACGCCACAGAGGATAATACCGGAAAAATTGTGTTGGGTAGACTGATAGGACTGAATGCTGATAAATCCCCTGGGCCTGATGGTCTGCATCCCAGGGTACTTAAGGAAGTGACTCTAGAAATCATGGACGCAATGGTGATCATTTTCCAATGTTCTATAAATTCAGGATCAGTTCCTGTGGATTTGAGGGTAGCTAATGTTATCCCACTTTTTAAGAAAGGACGGAGAGAGAAAACTGGGAATTATAGACCAGTTAGCCTGGCATCGGTGGTGGGGAGTCAATTATAAAATATGAAATGGCGGCACAATTGGATAGTAGTAACAGGATTGGTCTGAGTCAGCATGGATTTACAAAGGGGAAATCATGCTTGACTAATCTCCTGGGATTTTTTGAGGATGTAAATAGGAAAATGGACAAGGGAGAGCCAGTGGATGTAGTGTATCTGGACTCTCAGAAAGCCTTTGATAAGGTCCCACATAGGAGAGTGTGCACAATTAGAGAACATGGTAATGGGGGTAAGGTACTGACATGGATAGAAAATTGGTTGGCAGACAGGAAACAAAGAGTAGGGATTAACGGGTCACTTTCAGAATGGCAGGCAGTGACTAGTGGGGTACCGCAAGGCTCAGTGCTGGGACCGTAGCTATTTACAATATACATTAAAGATTTAGATGAATGGATTAGGAGTAACAAGAGTAAATTTGCAGATGCCACAAAGCTGGGTGGCAGTGTTGACTGTGAGGAGTTTGCTATGAGGATGCAGGGTGACTTGGACAGTTTGGGTGAGTGGGCAGATGCATGGCTGATGCAGTTTAATGTGGATAAATGTGAGGTTATCCACTTTGGTGGAAAGAACAGGAAGGCAGGTTATTATCTGAATGGTGTCAAGTTAGGAAAAGGGATCTGGGTGTCCTTGTTCATCAGTCACAGAAAGCAAACATGCAGATATAGCAGGCTTTTATAACAAGAGGAGTTTAGGAGCAAAGAGGCCCTTCTATAGTTGTACAGGGCCCTAGTGAGACTACACCTGGAGTATTGTGTGCAGTTTCGGTCTCCAAATTTGAGGAAGGATATTCTAGCTATTGAGGGAGTGTAGGTTCACGAGGTTAATTCCCAGGATGGCGGTTTGTATGGCGCCATTAGACTGTCATATACACGAGCTAGCTCAGTGCTGGAGGGGAGAGTAGACTCTGGGATGGAGGTGCTTGAGAGAAAACCCCGGGCATCCCCTCCATATAATTCTGGAGAGTCAAAAGAGCACTCGGAACAACAACCGGCTCCTCTCCCTGCCCTGTAGAACGGAGCGGTTCAGGAGATCCTTCACCCCTGCAGCCATTAGATTTTATAATTCGGACCGCTAGGCTGTAGGGGGATGCATTTTGCAATTATTAATTTTTAACTGTTAATTATTGGTCTTTTTAAGTATTTATTGCTCTCAGGTAGTGTCCACATTGTATTCTATGTATTTTCTGTCTGCGTTCGTTTTGAATCTGTGGGTTTGTTGGTTGGGAGCTTCTGGACATCTCAATTTCCCTGAGGGGATCAATAAAGTATTTATTATTATTATTATTATTATTATTATTATTATTATTATTATTATTATTATTATTATTATTATTATTATTATTATTATTATTATTATTATTATTATTATTATTTTGAAAGAATGGAGTGACTGGGTTTGTATAAACTGGAATATAGAAGGATGAGATGGTATCTTATTGAAACATATAAGATTATTAAGGGATTGGACACGCTAGAGGCAGGAAACATGTTCCCGATGTTGGGGGAGTCCAGAACCAGGGGCCACGGTTTAAGAATAAGGGGTAGGCCATTTAGAACGGAAATGAGGAAAAACTATTTCACCCAGAGAGTTGTGAATCTGTGACATTTTCTGCCTCAGAGGGCAGTGGAGGCCAATTCTCTTGATGCTTTCAAGAGGGAGTTAGATAGAGCTCTTAAAGATAGCAGAGTCAAGGGATATGGGGAGAAGGCAGGAAGGGGTACTGATTGGGGATGATCAGCCATGATCACAGTGATTGGCGGTGCTGGCTCGAAGGGCCAAATGGCCTACTCTTACACCAATTATCTATTGTTTATTGTCAAAAAACCCAGAATTGAAATAACAAGAAAAGAATGTTTGATGCAAAAAGTCCTGACCTGGATTGAAGGAAATCGACCCTTCGTCAATGGCCATTCCAGACTACACAGAATAACAATCTGGTCTGTACTCAGGCAGTTAAGGATGGGCAGTAAATGTGAGAGAGGCGCTTCAGTGAGAATCATTTGTTGTGCGGCGGAGAACAAGAGGGAAAGCTTTTATGGGAACATGTAATTGCCTACTGTCATTCCCATAACACTACTTGAAGATGTTGAAAGCTCAGTATTTGTTTCACAGTTAAAAGTAATAGAAAACTTACCTGGGTGAATGCAGCTTCCACAACACTCAAGAAGTTCGACACTATACTGGCATGTCAGCTCATTAGATGAGCACATCATCCACAACTATTCACTCGCTCCACCACTAAGGCACAAGTAGCAGCAGCTTATAACATCTGCAGGATGTACTGCAGCAACTCGCCAGGCATCCCTAGGCAACACTTCCAAACCCACAACCTCTACTGGCTGGAGGTTGATGGCGACATGGTGGCACAACAGTAGATTTGCTGCCTTACAGCGGCAGAGATCCGGGTTCAATCCTGATTCTGGGCGCGGCCTGTATGGAGTTTGTGCATTCTACCTGTGATCACTTGGGCTTTCCCCAGGTGCGCCGGTTTCTTCTCATACTCCAAAGACATTGAGATTTGGAGGTTACTTGGCTTCGGTAAAGATTGTAAATTGTTCCTCGTGTGTAGGATAGAACAAGTGTATGGGGATCGCTGGTCAGCAGGGACCCAGTGGGCGAAAGGGGCTGTTTTGGCACTGTATTTCTAAACTAAACTAAACTAAAGAAAGACAAGGGCAGTAAATGCATAGGGACACCACCAGCTGAGAGTTTCCCTCCAAGCCATATGCCATCCTGACTTGGAAATATATCACCCTTCCATCATCGGCGGTGGGTCAATATTCTAGAACTTCGTGCCTAACAGCATTGTTGGTATACTCACACATTAAAGATCAGCAGTGGTTCAAGAAGGCAGCTCATCACCGGTTTCTCAAGGGCAATCAGGGATGGGCAATTAAATGCTCTCAGCTTGCGAAGCCCACATCCCTTGAATAAGTAAACAAAAAGATAGATTTTTAGGAATGGCACAGTGGCATGACCCAGTGACCCAGAGACCTGGGTTTGATCCTGACTACAGATGCTGTCTGAACAGTCTCTATGTGACTGCGTGAAATTCTCCGGGTTTCCTGGTTTCCTTCCAAGCTCCAAAGACAGAAGGTTTGAAGGTTAATTGGCTTTGGTAAGTTGTAAAAAGTGTCCATTAGGACAATTTAAGGAGTTTGGAGTTTAAGGCAATCGCTGGTCAATGCACACCGGGTAGGCCGAAGGGCCTGTTTCCACGCTTTATCTCTAAAGCCTAAAGTATCTTTAAAGCCTAAATCAGGTCAAATCACATTGTAGCTGATGGGACCATACTCTGCACAAAACTGCTGCTTAATTATCCTGCAAAATACCTCAATGATTGCCCTGTACATGAAGCTACACGAGTTATCCTGAGAACAATAAAAAAGCTAAGTAAATGCAAGTCTTATTCTTTCAGTGTGAAGCTGTGAAACAGTATAGAAGACCATCTTACGAGTCAATAGTGGACAGTGTTAAACGCCACAGTTCCCCAGTAAGAGGAACTTTAATGACTGCCTGAGGGATAAGTTTTCTACCAGTTTAAGTTCAGAGAGAATGAATTAGATACATTTGTTTGTAGATTGCTTCTGAGTGTTTTTCTGCAGCCATCTTAATTAAACTGACAGTTGGCTTGCCAGAAGAGAATTACATTACTGCTGTTACAGTTAAGGTTCACAGTGAAGGCAGCGGACGACAACAGAATTAACAAGCTCATCGGGAAGGCTAGCTCCATCCTGGGGGTGGGGTTGGATTCATTACAGATGGTCTTGGAGGGGGGGATGCTCATCAAACTGCGGAACATCTTGGACAATATAGCTCACTCCCTCCATAACACACTGGTCAATCTAAGGAGCACCTTCAGCAATGAATGAATGAATAAGTTTATTGGCCAAGTATGGAAACATACAAGGAATTTGCCTTGGTGCTCCGCTAGCAAGTGACAACACAACATTCAGTAATAATAGTAAGATTAAACGAGAAATCTTTTGAGCCTCTGAGGTTCTCCGTAACTCTCAGATAGTGGTGTTAGTATGTTACCACACACACAACCGTTGGTCCTATGGATATGCCAAGAACTGGATCTTCATCCCTGGCATTCCTGGCCTGCTCTGTTTTATCAGGTTCCTGATTACGAATGTTATGTTGTTCATATTTGTGGTCATGTAGTCCAACCGTAGCTTTTGCAGTGTCTGGATTCTTTGTCAGCATACCACCTTCAGGGTTAGTTATAGGCGGTCAAAGTAGGGTTAGTACCACGCTCACATCCCATGTGTCTGTGTACCTTGGCCTTGGAGGTATTAAATTGTAAATTCCCTTAATGAATTTAGTTGTAAAGGGGTGCGTTCCTATCGACCCGTGCCCTGCTTCCAGCATCAGATAGGAGGAGAGTGCGCCTCTGGCACTATAGATTGCACTATAACTTTGTTTATAGTTATAGTACAGAGTTCATAGGAACTCCAAGACATCCGTTATCCGAACTGTGTTGTATTTGTTCGGACAGTCCTATACCTTGAAATGGCCTCCTCAGAATCTGCAGACCAACAAGTTAATACGTTCATGTAGTGGATGATTACTCCCTGTAACTGGGTTCACTAGGAGGTCCCTGCTCTTGGGTACAGCCATAACTGGCTGGACTATAGTTCCCAAAATGTTTGGGGAACCAGGCTTGAGTAGGCCAATCTGGCACTACCAATATGCCTGTGGCTTAGTCTTGCTTGATTTTGGTCAAGCATCGGTTTGTGAGACAAATTGGCGGAAAGCATACATAAACATTCCTCCCCAATTGAGGGAGAAAGCATGCACTGCCTTTGCTCCTGGATCCAGCTCGCAGGACACATATCTGGGTAACTGATGGTTTAGTCTAGATGCAAACAGATCAATATCTGGTATGCCAAATCGTGTAGTTATTTCGTTAAATACTGCCTGATTCAACATCCATTATGTGTTGTTATTAAACATTCGTGATCCAGCATCTGTCACCGTGTTATATCTATCTCGTAGATAGACCGTTGTTACCCAAATATTCCTCTCGATACACCAGTGCCAAATGAGGTTCGACAATCTGTCGTAAGATACAGATTTTACACCACCCTTGTGATTGACATATGCCACCGCAGTGGTGTTGTCAATCTGAATTTGAACAAGCACCAGTTGCATGTTGCTACAGAAAACCTTGAGTCCATATTGTGCCCCCAACAATTCTGGGTAATTGATTCCATGTGTTGGGGAATTACAGACTCCTGCTCATTCCATCTGCCCCCACAGCTCTAGACTGTGTTTGTGGCTCCCCATGATGGCTCTCGATGGCTTTCGAGCAAAATTTCCCTTGAGCTGTCTCACGTTTGTTATCCACCATAGTTATTCAACAATGGCCTCTGCTGGCAATCCATAGTTTTGCCAATTTGGCCTGCATGGAATCTGAGTGTTCGTTCCTTTGCTCGCTGTAAATTCTGGTAATGCAAAGGCCCGTGATGTACTGCTGGAAATGCAGCTACTATTTGCCTATTTGCAAACTCTCTGTTTGCCTGATAGATGGCTGGTATTTGACTATCAGGTCATAGCAGGCTTAATTAAATATTGTTGTTTGCCCCTAGGCAAAGTCACCAACATATTTACTGTTTTTGATAGTAAATTCTAGGTAATCAATTACCCTTGTAAGTGCCAGTTTTGATTTAACTGGATGGATGAGGTAACCAAGTCTTTCAAACAGGGTTTTGGTTTGCTTTGACTGATGCTTCTGCCAATTCTTGGTGACTCCAAAATGAAAATGTCCTCCAAATATGCCATTACTGTGTGGTTCTGAGACCTTTGTAGATCCAGAATTGGTTTCCGTAGTTTAGTCAATAGTCTAGGAGCTGATGTCAACCCATTTGGCAGAGCCATTCCATCCAGTTAAACTTCAAATATCTCCTGTTCTTAGTGAATAGACACCGAATAGTATGCATCTTTGAGGTTGATGCACGCCATAGGGAGTGTGGATTCCATGTTTCTCCTGACCTCTGCTTGGGTCTTCATCTGAAAACCTCATCATACTGAGCCTGCCTTGTAGGACAATTCTGGCCATAATTCTGAGTCTGCCTTGAAAGACGACTCTGATCATATTTCCGTGCCCATGCTTTCAAGCTACCACCGGCTTCAGTGAACCGCTTGCCCCCTATGGAGGTGTGGGGTGTGTTGTCGCCTACTGATGAAGTTTTGCTTGTCGTTGGTACCTTGATTGGTCTGACAGATTTTGCTTCCTTTTTCTGGTCTTACCTGAAGGGAGGATTTGGTGGCTGGTTTCTCCAAAGTCACCCTGATAGCGCTGTTCCCTTGCCGGCATTTGTAGCGTGCGGATATTCATACTTTAAATTCGAGATCAGTTACCTACTGATCACTCACACTCCCCTTCACTGAGAGTGAGATTTGTAGGCAGCCCTGAAAACAGGTGCTGCCGCAGGCCCCTGAGGATACCTGCGCTGACATGGCCCCTCCAGCGGACCTAAATGAGGTTCTTGCTTTGGGTCAGACTGAAACTGACCGTGGATGCTCCTCTCCTCAGAGCAGGAGACATTTGTGCAGCCCTGAAACAGGTGCCGCTGCCTGCGGGTTCTCCATAATACCCGGGCTGTCAATTAGCTAGATCTCGATCCAGGGAAGCACGCAGTGGAACCTGGATGATTGCAGAAGTACTTATTTTCTTTTGTTTGTATGGAAGCTTATTATTCATTTTATGTAAAGCACTTTGGTGTCAATGTGAGTTGACTTAAACAGTGCTATATAAGTAAAACTTACTTACTTCCTTTCTTCTGCTTGTCCCTGGGAAGGTCCCCCCCCCCTCCTGCTTTTGTAGTCTGATTCAGAGTGGTTTCTTCCATATGTACTTCCCCCTCCAATGGGGAAGACATTGGGCTGCCCCATGAGCGAGGCTGCTGGCACGGCCTGCTGTAGGCCGTGCTGATACTGCTCCCTCCTTTGGAGCAGATCATTGTTGGAGCAACTTCTCCATAAGTTGAGAACAAGACCGTCGCCCGCCACTGGAAATGCTGAGGTCTTCGGCAGCCGACTTCCCCGCGGACCGTCTCCTCGACATCTGGGCTCTGAAACTACAAAAAGCTTCAAGCCCGAAAGAACGCAGGTAAGTAATTCAACTTTCCTTACCTGCCCATCCCGAACGGCTGGGAGGACACAGTGCCTGCCAGCCCGTCGTGCGCGTTGCGTTCAGACGTAATGACGCGCACGCAGACGGACGGCCCTTCTTCACGTAGTCACTCACGTGACTCCGAAGTAAAATTAAGAATGACACATTAAACATTAAACATTAATAATAAAACATTATAGTTTAAATGTGAATGAAATAAAAGGGTGAAGATTTAATAGGAATCTGAGGGGCAACTTTTTCACACAGAGGGTGATGGGTATATGGATTGAGCTGCCAGAGGAGTGATTGAGGCAAATAATATAACAACATTTCAAAGACATTTTGACAGGTATATGGATAGGAAAGGTTTAGAGCAGCGTTTCTCAACAGGGGTTCCCCAGAGCGCTCGGGTTCCGTGAGAGGTCGCTAGGGGTTCCAAGAGAAATTGTGATAAATAGGCTAATCATGTGTAAATGCATTTGTGTCATTTTTGTGTTTAATTTCATATTCGTAATTTTATTATAAATGTACAGCATAGCAAAGTCTATTTAGCATATTTAGAGACGTCATATTTAGCGACATCTATATGATGCCAGTGTGAAACGGCCTTTAATGGTCAGTGGATAGAAGCTGTACATGACGGATATGTGTATCATCAAGTGACTCACTCGAGTACAGACGCATGCACGGTCTCCATCAGTCCTGTCTGTGCTTCCTGGCGTGCAGGTACAGTCCCTCATTCATCCATGTTATTTAGTAAATTTTACCCATCATTTAGGGAAGTTATATGAATTAAAAAATGTTTATTTATGTTCATTTTTGTTAGTTTATGAAAAGTTTATTTATGTATGTTTTTGTTAGTTTATGAAAAGTTTCTCTCTCTCTTTCTCTCTCTTTCTCTCTCTTTCTCTTTCTCTCTCCTCTCTCTCCCCTCTCTCTTCCCTCTCTCTTCCCTCTCTCTTCCCTCTCCCTCTCCCCCCCCCCCCAAGGTTCTGTTTGCATTTATTTGCTTCAGTTTTGACCAAGCAGTATGATTTCATTTTTTTTGCATAAACTTGAGAAAAACGTGTTTTTTTTTGCTTAAACCAGTTATCAGAGAAATATATTATGTTTGCCTAATGAACTTCATGAAAGAGAAAGAAAGAGATTAATAAAGATATATAATAATTTTAATGTAAGGGTTCCCTGAGACATGAACATTATTTCAAGGGTTCCGCAAGGGTAAATAGGTTGAGAAATGCTGGTTTAGAGGGATATGCGGCAACTGCAGGCGGGTGGGATCAGTATAGATGAGGCATCTTGGACAGCATGGATAAGCTGGGCCAAAGGTCTTGTTTCCGTTCTGTATGACCCCATACCTCTATGAGGTGCTACTGGACCAGTTGATTCATCCAGTGATTTGATTTTTGCTCAAGATTTCAGCAACTACATTTTTTTTTGTCTCCAATTATTCTCCATGGGTGATTCAGCTCTTTTCCAATTCTTAGAGATTTGTCAGTTTGATGATAATCACCTGTATTTTCACACTGCACAGTGGGAAGACAAAATGCCCTAAAGCACCTCGTAGAAGCATTATCAAAAAAGATTAAATACCATGCCTCAAGGAGTTACAAGGGTGATGAGATATTTGACTAATGGTAGATTTTGCCTCAAAGGAAAATCGATCAGCCTCTTCAAAGGGGAATTAGATTGGTACTTGACTCTAGACTTTAGAGATAGTCGTGATTGAGTCATGATCACCCCATACACTAGCACTATCCTATGCACTAGAGACAGTTTACAATTTTTATCAAAGCCAATTAACCTACTAACCTGTATGTCTTTGGAGTGAGAGTGGAAACTGGAGTACTGGGAGAAAACCCATGCGTTCACAGGGAGAACGTACAAATTCCATACAGACAGCACCTGTAGTCAGTATCGAAACTGGCTTTGGCGTTGTAAGGCAGCAACTCTACTACTGCACCACCATTCTGCCATCTGAGTGGGAATAACTAGGAGGACTGTGTTAAAAGGAAAGGGGATGAACTAAAAGGATTATCCTATGAGTAGCATAAAGGGCTAAACATCCTTCTGTGCCAACACAATCCTGATTCACTGAAAGGAATAACAAGGCATGGAGGTTTAGGGAGTTTATTCTCAAACTCAGGGACCTAGTGGCTGAAGGCAAGTTTACAAATGGATGTGTGATTAAAATTGATCATGAGCAAGAGGCCAAAATTAAACCACCGTTACTGCATCAGGTAAGAAGGGTCCTGACCCGAAACATCACCTATCCATGTTCTCCAAAGATGTTGCCTGACCTGCTGAGGTCCTCCAGCATTTGTGCCATTTTTTAACTTCATCAGTTCTTGGTCAGCCTGAGGGGTAGATTGTTACCAGGTGGTTTCCCAAATGGCAGTCTTAGCTCACTGCTGGTCCGATCCCTTGGCTGTCATGTTAGGGGTGATTATCATGGGCTGTGGCCCTACATCAGCCATGCAGTGAAGCATATCTCAAGCTGACTGTCCAGCACAGCATTCTAGCTCACCAGTGATGGACCAGGGTGATGCAGTGTACACCTTACACAAAGGTGCGTACTGCAGTTACTACCCTGGACTCCTCCAGTAACATCATCCAAACCCACAACCTCTACCACCTGGTGACCGGAACTCTGCACAGGGCCTAACCAGTTGTTGAATCAAATATTTTGTCTCAATTACTAAAGCAAAAAATATTTTTTCATCAGCCTATTGACCTGTTCTGCTACCTTTAAGGATGTATAATCTAAGTTCTTCTGCTCCTCCAGGAAACTCAATATCCATCCATTTATTGTGTTACTCCAGCTTTTTGCATATGTCTCAGTTTTAAACCAGCACCTGCAGTTCCTCCCTTCACATTTTTTGTGTATTCTCTTACCTTGATGCATCTCTCCAAAGGGTTACATGGAGTCTACACCTTCCCTCTCATTGTCAACAGCACAGCCAATATATTATGTCCTCTACATTTAGGCTTACCATTAATGTACATTGCAGTGACCGAATGAATGGACACTGAGCACAGGGGAGCCCCACTTTAAACATTTAGTCACAAAATCACCATTCAAATTAGAGTCATAGAGTCATAGAATGATACAGTGTGGAAACAGGCCCTTCGGCCCAACTCGCCCACACCAGTCAACAATCTCCCAGCCACACTAGTCCCATTTAACTCCATATCCTGCCAAACATGTAGATTCTTACCTTTGAGACAATTTTGGATCCAATTTGCCACTTTCCCTGAGATGCCGCAGGTTTTACTGTTTTGACCAACCTGTCATGTAGGACCTTGTGAAAAGCCTTGTTAAAATCCCTTTAGACTACAACAAACACACTACATTCATTGAGACTTTCACAAAGCAAATCGGTTAAACTTAATTTTTCTCCTTGCAAAACGTATTCAAGGCTATATAAATAACAGCTTACATTGTTCTGCAGAATGGAATCCAATTCTTTACCTAACACTTACATTGAACTGACTGTAATTATTTGGTTAATTCCTACATTTTTAAACATGTTAGCAGTTAGCATGTTACCGTAAAAATGTTAGCAGTTCTCCAATACCCTGACACATTGCCTGTAGCCAAAGAAGAAATATTCAGTGCAAACTTCAGATATTGGCAAACAAACACTCAGCAGCTTTAAGGTATTGATACTGGATCCTTATGTGTTATTCCTTCATGCACAAGATTCATTGAGCCTGATGATAATTTATTAGGATGTGATTAAAATTCAGGGCAATTAGGACCTCGACTTGCGAGCCCTTTGGAAATGTGGGCAGTAATGTGGGAAGGAGGAAACTAAAATGGTTTGGCCATTAAAGGATGTACTGATTCTGTCTGCCCCTTGCTTCAACATCAGGCAATATCAAACCAAAGTTATTACTCATCTGCACTATGTTTATCCCCATCTTTTCTGTTCCCATCTGCTAACCTTTCCACTTTATTTGGTTTCATGTTCCACCTTCCTTACCTATCAGATCCACCATCCGCAGACCTTTGTTGCCTTCACATATCACCTTTCAGTCCCTGTTACTATTTCCTCCCTTCCCTTCCCCACCTGGGTCCAACTACCACCCAACCTCTCCTCACCAGGTTCCAACCATCGCTTGCTAACTCTTGCTCCATCCCTTTCCCATCACCTCTTTATACTGGCTATCTCCCCCACTACTCTTTCAGTTCAGTGGAAGGGTCTCAAGGTTGGAGGAGTATCTCATAGAAACTTGGTGGATAATGAAAGGCCTAGATAGCGTGGACGTGGAATAGCTGTTTCCAGTAATGTGAACGTCTAGAACCAGAGGGCAGAGCCCCACAATAAAAGGACAAAACTTAAGAATGGAAATGAGGACGAATTTCTCTTGCCACAGGGCAGTGAATCTGTGGGATTCATTGCCACAGATGGCTGTGAAGGCCATGACATTGGGTATTTTTTAAGCAGAGATTGGTATGTTCTAACTCAGTAAGTGCACCAAAGGTTATGGGGAGAAGGCATGAGAATTAGGTTGTGAGGAAACATAAATTAGCAAGGATTGAATGGACACGATGGGTTGAATAGCCTAATTCTACTCCTTTGTCATATGGTCTTATGGTCAACCCAAAATGTTGACTGCCCATTTGCTCCACACTGCCTGACACACTCAGTTACTCCAGCAGATTGTTTCCTTTTGCTCTAAATTCCAGCATCTGCAATCTCCTTTGCCACGGTACCACTCGCCTCCAACCTCGCTAAAATGCTACAAATGAAAACTTAAATAAAACAAATTTTCTATGATGGCTGTGTTGCCCTAGGTCTTCTTCTTATCGAGTCCACACACAGGATTAGAAGTTGTTCAGCCAGAGCTGAACACACCTCTCGGCATCTGCATACAATGGGTGTCTGTCTTGTCGCTTCTTGTGCTTCTTGTGCGTGGTGGTGGAAAGATTGGTGGAAAAAAGGCCGCGACGTGAACGCTCTTTCCTTGACCCCTTGCCCTAGGTAAAGTTGGTGAATTACGAATAGAATGGCTTGATATTAGGTATACAATGGATAACATTGAAATAAATATTATTCAATGAAAATACATTCTGCTGAACAATAAGAGAACCTTGGCAGCTGAGCTAATGCAAACATGCTTAGTAATCATGAATTATTGCAGACCTAGAAAACTCTAAAGGATGTTTGAAAAATGAGAAATCAAAGAATGTGAGTGAAGTAGAAAAACGTATTTAAAAGAAGTCAAAATTCTTCTCCAAATGTACAATATGGTACAAGGAGTGAAAGTTAGAGCAAGAGAAATATTAAAATGCAATAAGGGAATAGAAGAGATGTTCACACATTCTTTGGAACTGTTTTCACAGCAAAGATTCCAGAAATAAGAAAGAATCAAGAGTCTAATTGCTGAGCAAATTAAAGTAATTATTCTTAAAAAGAGAAACAGTGGAATTAATTCAACAAATCCTCTTGCATACATGGCCTAGAGTTCCGAAAAAGATCGCTGCAAAGATAATTGTTGGGTTATTACAAAAGCAAAATTCTGCAGATGCTACAAATCTGAACTCAAAGCATTGGTGGAAATGCTCAAAGGGTCAGACAGCAAATGCGGAGATTCACTTCAATGACCTCCCATCAGGACAGATGTAATTTTTTAAAGTTTTAGAGATACAGTGCAGAAACAGGCCTTTTGGCCCACCGAGTCTGCGCCGACCAACAATCCCCGTACACTATCACAAGCCTACGCACACTAAGGACAATTTACACTTATACCAGTGTGCAAACCCAAGCTTTGGAGTGTGGGAGGAAACGGAAGATTTCGGGGAAAACCCCCATGGTCACGGGGAAAACGTACAAACTCCGCACAAACAGCACAGATAGTCGGGAGTGAACCTGACTACACCTGTCCCTCATTCACGTTTTCCACGCCCCTCCGGTTCTGTTTTACCGGTTCCTAATGTTACGCTCGCCCCGCGACCTCAGACTACACGTTCCGGTCGAACCATCCGTTTACCCGTGCGTTTCCATACCGTGGATTCTGGGGGGGGAGGGCCATGTAGCGGTGCCTGCTAGCACACGCAGATATCGAATCCGCCGTTCGGAAGCCGCAGTCACGTGACTCGGGAGGAGCTGCTTGTTTTGCGCGGTTTTTCACTTGTGTGCGTCAGTTCAGCGCTGACCACCGTTGTGTGCAGACGTGTCTGGAGAACTTGTATGCTGGATATCGAACTTTTGAATAAAGATCTGTTGAAAAATCCAGTAGTCGTTTCTCAGACCACTAAACCATCATTTTACTCACTTCAATTAGGTTGTCACTCAACCTTCTCTGTTCAAAAGCAAACAACCCCAGCCTATTCAGTCATAGCTACAGATATCCCTTCCTGGCAACATCTTCATTGATCTCCCCCACTCATTCTGCAGAGTAACCAGCCTGCTCCTATTGCTGGAGTAACTCGGAGAGCCAGGCAGCATCTATGGAGAGAAGAAAAAGGTGACGTTTTGGGTCGAGACCCTTCTTCAGACTGCTCCTATTAGAACTATAATGTCACCAACTTATGGCCAAATGTATATAGTACACAGCTCCAGCATAACCTGCAATAGCTTACAAGATTACTCTGTGTCATTAATGAAGGATGGCATTCCTTATTTATTACTGACCATGTTATCAACCAGTTCCTTAGGGATCAATGCACATATGCATTTCTTTGTTCATCCACATCACTCAATATTACCTCCAACCTTTCCCATTTCCATTGCTCTGACACCCGCACACTGATCTGCCCGGGGTTCTCCTCCCTGGCCCATCTTTCCAACCAATCAATCAATTCAGTTTTATTTGTCATATGTAGGTTAACACAGGGTCAACGGTACAATGAAATGTGTTTGACAAGACAACGGGTCACCTCAGTAATAATATTACAAGGATAAAATAAGATTAAAATGACATTGGTAAGGTAAAAAGACAATAACAAAATAATCAACATATATGATGTGAAATGTGTTTATGAGTTCAGAAGCCTAATGGTAAAAACTGTTCTTAAGTCTGGTAGTTGGTGCAGCCATGCTCCTGTATCGTCTGCCTGACGGTAACAAGGAGAACAGTCTACATGCTGGGTGGCTGTGGTCCTTGATGATACTGTGTGCCTTCTGCAGTCACCGCAGGTGGGAAATGTCCTGAATGGCCGGGAGACAGTTGCCAGTGATGCGCTGTCCCGCCTTCACCACTCTCTGTAGTGATTTGCGGCTGTGGGCAGAACAGTTCCCGCACCAGACTGTGATGCAGCCCGTCAGCAGGCCCTCGATGGTGCATCTGTAGAAGTTTGTGAGGATGCTGGCGTTCATGCCAAACTTCCTCAGTCTTCTCAGGAAAAAGAGCCGTTGGCGGTATTTCTTTGTTATTGTGTCCATGTGCAGTGTCCTCGAGAGGTCCTCAGTGATGTGCACACCGAGGAACCCCCTCCTGGCAACATCTTCATGAATCACCCCCTCTCAATCTGCAGAGTAACCGGCCTGCTCCTATTAGAACTATATGTCACCAACCTATGATCGAACTTGTATTGTACACAGTTCCAGCATAACTTGCAATAGACTACAAGATTACTCCGTGTCACTAGTAATGGATGGAATTCCTTTATATCTTTCCTACCCCTCCCTGACTTGGTTTTATCTGCTCATCATCCTCCCCTTTCATGTCACCTTCCAGCCGCTGTATTTATCTTACTCCTCCTTTCCTCCAAATAACTTCATCCTCCTGTTATTTCTTTACCTGTCTGCACTCATCAGCCTCTGTCTTCATAGTGTCATCTCGCCAGGGTCCATTTGTCCATTTCATGTATTTTGTTTGTTTCATCTATTTTGTGTTTTTATGACTGTTGGCAGATCAATTTCCCTCCTGGGATAAATTAAGTTCTATCGTAATGTATCGTATTATCCCCTTCCCTTTATCTGGTTCCACCCATCACATATCACCCATATAACCATATAACAATTACAGCACGGAAACAGGCCATCTCGGCCCTACAAGTCCATGCCGAACAACTTTTTTCCCTTAGTCCCACCTGCCTGCACTCATACCATAACCCTCCATTCCCTTCTCATCCATATGCCTATCCAATTTATTTTTAAATGATACCAACGAACCTGCCGCCACCACTTCCACTGGAAGCTCATTCCACACCGCTACCACTCTCTGAGTAAAGAAGTACCCCCTCATGTTACCCCTAAACTTCTGTCCCTTAATTCTGAAGTAATGTCCTCTTGTTTGAATCTTCCCTATTCTCAAAGGGAAAAGCTTTGAGAATAGGGAACTCTGTCTATCCCTCTCATCATTTTAAAGACCTCTATCAAGTCCCCCCTTACCTTCTGCGCTCCAGAGAATAAAGACCTAACTTATTCAACCTATCTCTGTAACTTAGTTGTTGAAACCCAGGCAACATTCTAGTAAATCTCCTCTGTACTATCTCTATTTTGTTGACATCCTTCCTATAATTGGGCGACCAAAATTGTACACCATACTCCAGATTTGGTCTCACCAATGCCTTGTACAATTTTAACATTACATCCCAGCTTCTATACCCATAGCCTCCCCCTCCTCCTCCCACCCCCATCCCTCTCTCCCCCACCCCCGTTCCCTCTCTACCCCTCCATCTCACTTCTCTTTACTGACTGCCTTCCCTCTACACTGTCAATTCAGATGCAAGGTCTTGACGTGAAACATCAACAATCCACTTTCCTCTACGAAGGTTGCTTGATACTCAGAATTATTCTAACAATTGTTATTCCTTCCAAAACAATTATTATTGCTTTGCCTTATTGCGCTTTCCAAATGGATTTCCGGCAGTCAAAGTTTTCCTTCGTCATTATTTAAAAAATGCAAGCAATTTATCATGGTGGCGAATCTGTGGAATTCTTAGCCACAGAAGACTATGGAAGGCCGCCAGTGGATATATTTAAGGGCAGCGATAGATTCTTGTTTAGTACAAGTGTCAGAGCTTATGGGGAGAAGGAAGGAGAATGGGGTTAGGTGGGAGAGATCGGCCATGATTGATTGGCATAGACTTGATGTGCCGAATGGCCTAATTCTGCTCCTATCACATAATCTTATGATCATGCTGATTACACTTGCTTTCTTGGTCCAAAATATTCCAAATCGAATTTAAACTGGAGGTGGTACCTCATGGTGGTACCCCATCTCCCCACACCTCTCTCCCCCCCTCCCCCACCCATCTCTCCTCCCCCTCCTCCTCCCACCCCCATCCCTCTCTCCCCCACCCTCCTTCAATCTCTACCCCACCCCCTTCCCTTTCTCCCTCCGCCCCCTTCCCCTTACCCCTCTCTCCCTCTTCCACCTCTCCCCCTACCCCTCCCTCCCCACTCTTCCACTTCTCTCCCACTTACCCCACCCCTCTCCATCTCCCTCCCCCACCCCTCTCTCTCCCCCTCCCTTCCCCCTCCCTCCCCCACACCTCTCTCCCCCATCCCTCTCTCCTCCCGTACCGCACCCCTCTCCACCCCCTCACCCTCTCCCTCTCCCTGCCTGCAGTCATACACAATAATAATAAATAACAAAATATACAATAAACACAAATTAACATCCACCACAGTGAGTTCACCAAGCACCTCCTCACTGTGATGGAGGCACAGTCTTAGTCTCTGTCTCTTCCCTCCTTGTTCTCCCTCTGCGCTGAGGCGATCCAGGCCGAAGATGCCGCCCTCCAGTCCAGCGGACCTCCGAAGTGATGTCGCCGCCGCCTCAGCTCCGATTCGGGCCGCTGCCGAAAGCCGTAATGCCGTCTACGCTCCGAGTCGGGCCGCCACAGCCTCAGCTCCGAGACGGGCCGCTGCCGAAAGCTGGAACGCCGCCTCAGCTCCAAGTCCCGCCGCCTCAGCTCCAAGTCCCGCTGCCTCAGCTCCGAGTCCCGCCGCCTCAGCTCCGAGTCCCGCCACCTCAGCTCCGAGTCCCGCAGCCTCAGCTCTGAGTCGGGCCACCGCCGCCTCAGCCCCGAAGTCGGCCAGCCTTGCGTTGTAAGTCCTGGCTGGCTCTGCCTCCGGAGCCTCGAGGTCGGTCGCAGTTGGAGACCGCCAGCTCCGCCATTAGGCCTCAGCGCAGATGGAGGCAGGGATGGGGGGATACGACAATAAAGTCGCATTCCCCCGAAGGAAGAGACAAAAAAACATGTTTCACCCCCACCCCCCCACACATAACACAGCCTAACAAACTAAAATTTAACTAAAACAAGACAAAAAATAACAACATGAACCCCACTTGTAACAGCTTCATTTCACTAAGGAAACCTATGACCATGTCTTTGCTTTCTACCATCGAACCATCTTAGGTCATATGTGATAGGAACCGAATTAGGCTATTCTTTAAATCCAATTCACCATTCATCACCCTAGGGTTTCTTACAATTGTACATGTTGGCCAGTCTGCCATCTCTTGTCAAAGGCCTTAAAATCCCTGCAGATGACGTAAAATACACTACCCCCACTGACCCTCTTGTTCCATCTTTAAAAATATAATTCACGTTTATCAGATGCGTGAGGGCATGCTGCTTTCCTGATTAATCTGTGGATTTCTAGATGAAGGTTTACGTCCCTCAGAAGGAACCCTTATAATTTGTGCACCACTGAAGTTACTAATTAATGGTTTACTTGGTTTATCGTTTCCTCCTCCTTTAAACAAGTACCATGTTAGCAGTCTCCATCTCTCTGGCACCCGTCATGTACCCAGGGAGGATCGGAAGATTGTGGTCAGAGTTTTCTGCCACTTCTTTCCTTGTATCGTTGAACAACCAGGGATATATTTCATCTGGCTCTTGTTGAATTTCCTGCTTAAACATTCGTTAGGTCCAAGATGGCAGCCCAACTCGGGCGACTCTCTGTGCCAGCCACAGAAGTGGATCTGCAATCAGGTGTTACAATCGCTTCACTCTTATAAATCTCTACTCCTGCAGCAACATTTCTTACTTTAACCATGATCTTCTTAATCTCCTCTTAACCATGATCTTCTTAATCTCCTCTCAGATTTGTCAATTCTCCGAGTCCCGGGACCCTCGGACTATCTTTGATCGGACTTTACTGGACTTTATCTTGCACATAACATTATTGATGTTATTCCTTTTATCATGTATCCGTACACTGTGGATGGCTCGATTGTAATCATGTGTGGTCTTTCCACTGACTGGTTAGCACGCAACAAAAGCTTTTCACTGTACCTCAGTACACATGACAATAAACTAAACTAACTAACTAACTAATGAAGCCTTATGCAAAGCATCTGTATCATTATCTCATTTTTCGTGAAGACAATTGCAGAAGATTCATGAGGAACATTCACCCTATCTGCAACCCCTACGCACAGGTCAATAATATATCCTACTCTTTCCTTAGTTATCCTCCTGGTCTGAATAAGATGTCTTTGAATTTTCTTTGATATTTTTGGCAATATTTTGTCATACCCAAAGAATGACAGTAGTTTGAAAAGGCAGGCCACCCTCTCAGGGGTAGTTAGGAATTAGCAGTAATGCTGCTCTTGCTAGTTTACCGGTCATAAAAAAAAACCTATATAAAACACAAGTTTAGTTTAGTTTAGAGATACAGCGCGGTAACAGACCCTTCGGCCCACCGAGTCCGCACCGACCAGTGATCCCCGCACATTAACACTATCTTACCTACACACACTAGGGACAATTTACATTTATACCAAGCCAATTAACCTACAAACCTGTACGTCTTTGGAGTGTGCAGGAAACCAAAGATCTTGGCGAAATCCCGCATGGCCACGGGGAGAACGTACAAACTCCCTATAGGTAGCATCCGTACTCGGGATCGAACACGGGTCTCCTGCGCTGAAAGCGCTGTAAGGCAGCAACTCTACCGCTGCATCACTATGCCACCCTGAGGCACATAAGGAGGTGCCTCAGATGATTGTTCAAGGCAACCTAATAAATATTAAATAATATTTAAGTTTTATTATAGAAAAATGAATTATTAAGTGCTTCATGGAACTACTTAAAGATTAAAGAATAAAGAATAAAGAGATATGCAGAATAAAGAAATTATTCTACATATCTCTATCATTTGTCACGTTCCATTCAGATAACTTATTTCAATCCATTTTTCATTCAAGTAAACTTGTAAATTCTGCCAAGAATAAATTGAAAATAAGAAAGCCTTTTTTCTTTCGTGGCACAAAAAGTTGTGAGAGAGTCTTATTCTCTGATCTTTTTTAAAGGATCAGTTAGAAACAACTGGATGAACAGTGACAGCCTATTTATTCCTTTTGAGGTTTTGCAAAATATTTAACTGCGATACGATTCTGTGGCTATTATGAGATGCCTGATATAGAGCATTTTTGCAATGCAGACCATTTATTCACCTTAAGCTCTCAAAAGAAGCGCAACAAAATAAATGACCATGTTATCTGTTTTCAGTGTGGTTTGTAGGACAAAGGGTTGGCTGGGACATAGAAACATAGAAACAAAGAAAATAGGTGCAGGAGGAGGCCATTCGGCCCTTCGAGCCAGCACCGCCATTCATTGTGATCATGGCTGATCGTCCCCAATCAATAACCCGTGCCTGCCTTCTCCCCATATCCCTTGATTCCACTAGCCCCTAGAGCTCTATCTAATTCTCTCTTAAATCCATCCAGTGATTTGGCCTCTACTGCCCTCTGTGGCATGGAATTCCACAAATTCACAACTCTCTGAGTGAAAAAGTTTTTTTCTCATCTCAGTCTTAAATGGCCTCCTCTTTATTCTAAGACTGTGGCCCCAGGTTCTGGACCCGCCCAACATTGGGAACATTTTTCCTGCATCTAGCTTGTCCAGTCCTTTTATAATTTTATATGTTTCTATAAGATCCCCCTCATCCTTCTGAACTCCAGTGAATACAAGCCTAGTATTTTCAATCTTTCCTCATATGTCTGTCCCGCCATCCCATTGATCAATCTCGTGAACCTACGCTGCACTGCCTCAATCACAAGGATGTCCTTCCTCAAATTAGGAGACCCAAACTGTACACAATACTCCAGATGTGGTCTTACCAGAGCCCTATACAACTGCAGAAGAACCTCTTTACTCCTGTACTGAAATCCTCTTGTTATGAAGGCCAAAATTCCATTAGCTTTCTTCACTGCCTGTTGTACCTGCACGCCAACTTTCAGTGACTGGTGTACAAGCACACCCAGGTCTCGCTGCTCCTCCCCCTTACCTAACCTAACCCCATTGAGATAATAATCTCCCCCCTTGTTTTTGCGGCCAAAGTGGATAACCTCACATTTATCTATATTATACTGCATCTGCCACGCATCTGCCCACTCACTCAACCTGTCCAGGTCACCCTGTAACCTCCTAACATCCTCTTCACAGTTCACACTGCCACCCAGTTTTGTGTCATCCACAAACTTGATCATGTTGCTCCTAATTCCCTCTTCCAAATCATTAATATATATGGTTAACAGTTGCGGCCCCAACACCGAGCCTTGCGGCACTCCACTAGCCACTGCCTGCCATTCTGAAAAGGACCCGTTCACTCTTTGCTTCCTGGCTGCCAACCAATTTTCTATCCATGTCAACACACTACCCCTAATACAATGTACAGAACTCCCACGTTGATTCATTTTCATTTGGCCATGTGATGTTTTCACCACAGCTGTTTTCAAAATAGTGTCTACACTTATACTTTCAGGTCTTCTGAGAAGTGAACGTCACAATCAAAATGGAAAATCGTTTCTTCTGAGAGTGGAGAGGATTGTGTCAATCTAATGGCACCTCCCTTGCTGATGATCCAGTGAACAATGAGGGTGGCACAGTGGCGCAGCTGGTAGAGCTGTTGCCTCACAGCGCATGAGACCCAGGTTCAATCGTGCCTTTGGGTGCTGTCTGTATGGAATATGCACGTTCTGCCTGTGACCATGTGGGGAGTTTCTTCAGGGAGCTCTGGTTTCCTCCCACGTTCTAAAGATGAGGGGGTTTGTAGGTTAATTGGGTAAATTGCGTCTAGTGCATCAGGAGTGGATATGTGAAAACATAGAACTTGTGTGAACTGGTGATCGATGGTCGTCGTAGTTTCAGTGGACGGGAGGTCCTGTTTCCATATCGTGTTTTGCAATTCAATTCAATTCCATTCCATTCCATTTAATTCAATTCAATTCAATTCAATAACATCCACAGGGAAGGTCATTCCGGGAGCCTCCATAACATTGCTACTTCACATACAATGACTAGGCCTCAGGAGAACAAAGACCCTACGTCATACTAACCCATCACTCTCAATAGCATCTGTCACTGCTGTAAACATCACTGATATTCAGTAAATTCAACCCAATCAAAATTAAGGAAAAAAATTCTAATTTTTTTCTCTCGTCATAATCAGACACTATTCGGTCTTTTGATTCTAAGCAGGGTGTGAGTAAAATTCCATCAGCTCCAGCAGGTAGTGCAGCTAGTTCACAGGTTCAGTGACCTGAGTTCCACTCTGGCCCCCAGTGCGCTGTGTGGAATTTGAACATTCTCCCTGAGAGGGTGTTGAATCTGTTGGCCAAGCTGGCCATCCGCGAGTCAAGGCGCCAGACGGTGGAGGGCTCTACCCGAGCCGGCTGCCTCCCCCTTTTCCGGGGATACGTCCGTGTCCGGGTGCGGATAAAAAGGGAATACGCCCTGTCTACGGGCACCCTGAGGGAGTTCCGCGACCGCTGGGCACCGAGGGGGGTTGAATGTATCCTGGACAAGGATTGCGATATAGTTGTTTAGCAGTTGCTTAGCATATTTGTTTCGTCTTGTATTATGGTGGTGTTTTGTTTTATGGTATTGTAAATACTATTTTAATATTTGAATAAATATTTTTGATTAAAAATAAAATAAAAAAATAAATTTAGAAAAAGGGTGGTGAATCTGTGGAATTCTTTGCCACAGAAGGTTGTGGAGTATGTCAGTGGATATATTTAAGACAGAGATAGATAGATTCTTGATTAGTAGTTGTTAGAGGTTATGGGGAGAAAGCAGGAGAATGGGGTGAGGAGGGTGAGATAGATCAGCCATGATTGAATGACGGGGTAGACTTGATGGGCCGAATGGCCTAATTCTACTCCTATCCCTGATGACATGAGGCTGCATAGGATTTTCCTGGGTGTTCTGTATTTCTCCCACATCCTGAAGATAATAATAATAATAATAATAATAATAATCTTTATTGTCATTGTACAAGACAACTAAATTTTGTTGGAGCAGTCCTCCAGCTGCACAGGAAAATGAGTATAAAAATACGTTTAAAAAAGAACTATAAAAAAATTAGACTATAAACATATAGGAGTATGGGCGGGTGTGTGAGAGAGAGGGGGGGGGATCAGTGTGGGAGGGGGATATAGTTCAGTAGTGTCACAGCTCTATGGTAGAAGCTGTTTTTTAGTCTTGTTGTGCGGGCACTCAGTGTCCTGGATCGTTTTCCTGAGGGCAGGGGGGTGAAGAGGCAGTGTCCAGGGTGTGTGCTGTCTCTAATGATGCCCTTGACCCTCCGGATGCAGCGGGTCCGGTAGATGTCCTCCAGTCTGGGGTGCTGGGTGCCAGTGATCCTCTCAGCAGTCTTAATGACGCGTTGGAGAGCTTTCCTGTTCTCTGCGGCGCAGCCAGAGTACCATACTGTGATGCAGTATGTGAGAACTGACTCGATGGCTGACCTGTAGAAGCTCACCAGCAGCTGTTGTGGGAGACGTGCCCTCTTCAAGCACCTCAGGAAGTGAAGCCTTTGAAGTCCTTTCTTGACCGTCGCCGTGATGTTGACGGTCCAGGTCAGGTCGTGGCTGATGTTGACCCCGAGGTACCTGATGTTCTGCACAGCCTCCACTGTCTCGCCGTTAATGGTGATGGGCTGATGGACGAAGGTCTTCGGTCTCCTCCTGAAGTCCAGGATCATCTCCTTTGTTTTTGCTGCGTTGAGGATCAGGTTGTTCTCACGGCTCCAGCTCACCAGGTTCTCTACCTCTGTCCTGTAGGCGGCCTCGTTGTTACTCGTGATCCTGCCTACCATGATGGTGTCATCTGCAAACTTTAATATGGTGTTGGCCTCGTAGGTGGGTTTGCAGTCGAGAGTGTAGAGGGAGAAGAGGAAGGGGCTCAACACACAGCCCTGTGGTGCACCGATGTTCAGGGTGATGCTGGAGGAGACCTGCCTCCCCATGCGCACAGTCTGTGGTCGGCCGGTGAGAAAGTCCAGGACCCAGCTGCTCAGGTGTGTGTTGAGGCCCAGGTCGTCCAGCTTGGTGACTAGTTTATGGGGGGGGATGATGTTAAAGGCGGAACTATAATCTATGAATAGCATCCGCACATAACTGTCCCGCTGGTCAAGGTGTGTCAGGGTGGAGTGGAGGGCCAGTGACACTGCGTCCTCCGTCGACCTGTTTGCCCTATAGGCAAATTGGT